>NC_063197.1:5240677-5540677 GCF_017589495.1 Alosa alosa
GTGTTGTGATCACAACATACAGTATGTGCACTCAGTGATGCAGCAGAAATACTGAACTAATTAGTGTATTGATGTGCTGTATGTTGAGCGCTGATAATTAGATTTAACATAGAGTTCAACGATTCATTCAATTCATTGGGGAAATATTTATATGCATGACCAACAAAATCTATATTCATGAGTAAAAGCATGCTAATGCCTCCATTTAGAGACAAGTTAGTGGGTTGTTGACGCAGGTTGCTTTTTGGTCATGTGACCATATGGTCAGAAAGCTATTAACACAATTGAATTGGTATCTCTCCTCTCCCTGGCCCTTCACCCCCCACCCCTCACTTCAGTCTCCACCCCCCTCTGTAATATGTCCGTTTGGCGAACCGGCCTCTGGTCTTCTGCAAACGCTTGCGTGGCTCCACTTTCCTGCGGCACAAAAAAGGCTAGGAGCTGCGCTGCTAAAGGATCAAAATCTAAATAAAACAACAACAAACAACAACATGTGGATATTGAGCCATCTGTCACAGGGATGGTCCAAGTTCAACGCATCATCTCTTGTAAGAAAGGGTTTTAATCTCAATAAAAGTGAAGGCCCTTGCACCAATCACATGCAGAGAAGAATGAATATGGAAGTCCATTTGGGGGGGAATATGATATTTTTTTTATCGGCCCTTCAGCATGACACAAACTGTATCAATAAGGCCCTATCTGGGTGTAATGAATCAGGGATGAAGGAGGCCCAGCACTGCATCTTAGAAATGCCAATGCATAAATAATGCATGGCACTGGCTTTCACGCTGCCTGCATCTACACGCCACACGTGGCACTGAATGGATGGTGCAGCAGCGTAACAAGGTCTCACCGTCATAAAAAGCTTTCAGACAAATGGCACTCTATCCCTTATAATAAATTATGTGATGCAAGAGGAAGACTGTAAAAAAACATAGTCAAGCTATCTACTGTACATATATATATATATATATACACAGTACACACACACACACCATATGCACCATATAATGTATGAGGTGCTGAATGCAGCGTAGCCTTACTGCCAATGTGCTTTGAATTATAACAACGTTGAAGTGTCTCTCGTCTCAGGTTAACATGGATGATTTGGTGGTGATAACCCTGTTTTTCAAAACTACACATTAGAGTCTCCATAGATCATGCTTCTTGGCGGATGGGTGTGTTTTTGTTGAGCGTCTCCTTCTTAGGACGGTGGTGGTGATTTGCCCTGACAAATGATCCCCTTTTTGCCACAGGCGGGATGATGGAGGGAGGGGAATGTGGGTGTGAAAAGCAACAAGAGTGAGAGACATTATGCTTGAGACAGAGAGAGGGAAATGAAGTGAGAGACTCTGAGGCAGCGGAGTGCAAAGGGGAGAGAGACTTGCTACTTAACTGAGGATGCTGGGAAAAGAATGAGAGCACAAGAGAAGTGAAGAGAAAGTGGGAGTAGACTAAAGAGAAAGACTGACAGAGCGAGATGCAAAAAGAGTGAGAGACCTATTTGAATTTGAGAAAGAAAAAAAGTGACACCGTAGTTTAATAAGGAACAGAAGAGTGTAAGATTGAGAGAAATGAAGAGAGAGAAACATGAAAGTGAAAGATAGAGAAAGAAGATGAAGGAACGGAGAGTGAGAATGAGAAAATATGCGAGAGAGGAGGAAAGGGAAGAGCACAAGGAGGACTCTCTCCAGTCCCCTATCCTGTGTCTTGTTCCGTCTGACACCTCCCACCTCCTGGACAGCCACCCACCAGCCGTAAGACCGTCTCCTAGCAGCAAGGAGCACTGCAAATACCTCCCTCAATTTCCTTAACAGTCGCACCCATTACTCAAACAGCTCTGACGTGCACTGAGCAGGCATGGGAAGATCTACAGTACTGCATTAGCACATCACAAAGAGGGTTAAAGAGCATTCCTCCGACTAGGCTGCAACTTCTACTAGCAAACATTATGAACAAAAACAGCAGGTCGCTCCCTCCAAAGTTTTAAAAATGAGCTAAATTAGGGGCAAGCAATGGAACAGCAAAATGTATCATGAACCTCCTTACTGGAGATCTATTTAACACCGTATGGGAGGTGAAACTATATGGGAGTACATGAAATATGGATAATAACAACTCTGAACTCTGAAATTGTACCAACATAAGTTAAGGGAGAGGAAGCTAAATATTTTAAAGATGTATGGTTACAATTCTACAGCCTATTTTCAAGATTGGGGCCATGGACTCACTGTTTTATATAACACCTTGAAACTCTGACACTGTTTGCATCCAAACACAAGACAACCATGAAAGTCGTCATCAGCATACAGTATATAGGTTGAATGCACAGTGCTGAGGCTTTCACTGAATAAGGTTAGAACCTGGAGCTGGAGAGAGACTAAGAGCAATGGGTCACTGCTCTACGCTCATCCCACAAGCATTTCAGATCTTCAGCACCTTTGGGAGCCACCTAAGGCTGTCTCATCATGAGTCAAAATATGCATGTCCACCACTGCATTTACAAACACAGCCTTGAAGCAAATGCCCAGCATCTTCACCAATATTATTCATTCTCAGCAAAGGTCAAAAGCAGAGCTCTATGTGCAAAATGTGTGCCACAGTGAACTGGCGGCATCCTCTCCTTCTAGATGAGCTATGCCTGCAATGCAACATTCATAGGCCCTCAGGAGCCCCACATGAAGTTGAACAAGAATAACAGACAGAGTAACACACACAAGGAATTCTCAGAATGCAATCACACATCACAATGTCTACAGAGCTATGTGGGTATTTCAAAGCTGGAGATATTCAAAATGTTCCACTATATCTAATAATAATTCAGTAATGTAAAGCACTTCTGATCTGACTGTAGTCCAAGCTGACAGAGTAACTGATTAGATTTGTAATCAAATGTGGTCATATTTGAACTGGAGAACATTAGGTGAGGCTATTCAAATACAAGCTGCATTTCCACTGAATATTGTGCATTACATACTACTGAATATTGATTGTAGAAAAAAGTTAGGTGTCCAAGGCATATTAGATAATAATAATTTCATCAGCACCTAGTGACAAAACAAGTAAAAAATACCCCCAAAATAGCTACCCTTTCCTGATTCTGCTCCAGACTCACAGGCATGGATTTCACCCAGAATCAATTAGGGTAGCAGCACAGAGCCCAGCTGGATTAGCGAAGAGGAGGTTGGGTCTTAGCCAATTAAACAAAGGGGGAGCTGGACCAAAGGGGGCTGAGGCACATCACTGCGTGCAGCCCAACATGCTGACGACCAGCACAAACAATTTCCCAGTAGCCCTCCAGGCTAAAACAAATAGCCGGCACGCACAAGAGCGACCCAGAGCCATAAACACAACACGGCTCTGGGGGTGTAAACAGCCCATGGGCTGCCACCCCCACCACCCCCCAATACCCCCTCAGGCAGCCTGGCAACCACTCAGGGCTCCGAGCACACGCCGCACCAGCCGCATGGGCAGAACCTTGACAACCAGACCAGAATAATCAATCAGGGACACTATTGTGACCAGGCCGCCTCTAAAAGCAACCAGACCAGAATAGCCAAACAGGGATAATATTCTGAGCGCTTTCCTGCTGCACTGATGGCAGCGGGGACGTGGCATTCTCACTGCAATCCTCTGTCAAAGCTTTTATTTCCTCTTAGGCTGGATTTAGAAATGGGGCATATTTAGACCTCAGTGGCGATAAGTGGCTAAAGTGGTATTTGTCAGCAATGCACTATGAATTGCTATTACATGGAGACAAAAAAGTGGAAGCTGGCTTGCCACTGTTTAATTTGTTGACATGCTATTCATGAAGTGGATTATTAGACTGTTCTGTATGACACATGGCAAGAAGGTCATTTCTGACTGACCAAAACACAAGAGAAGAGGCGGGGCAGGATGGAGTGGCATGGGGGTCATAATGGAGTGGCAAGAAAAAACATGTGAACACTTACACATGCACAGTCTATAATCACAATCATAGACAATATGGGGATTCAATCAATGCACCCAGATGTATAGAGGTGACAAAACAAAATGTAGATAAGAGAAAGAGCAGGAGAAGAGTGTGAGTAGTTTTTAATGACTTCCTCTTCCTTTCAGCCATTATATACACAGTTCCTCTCACAAACATGCCTGGCTCCCACCATCTCCTCTGTGACCTTTCCTGGAACACGCAGCACAATACCACTTCCTTATAGCCTCCTAATGACAGAGCAGAGAGCACCCCCCTGACTCACACACACAAGCAAAACAAGTAAACAAATAAATAAATAAACACAAGCGGAGATGTCGTGACCGACCCACCGCTGGTGTCAACATGACTGCTTGTCACAACTCACCTGAATAAAGGTCTGCTGTAGTGGTTGCACTACTCACTCAAAGAAAGAGTACACACGAACCCACATGAGTGGATTCAATGTTTTTTTATGGTTGACCTTTCACCAAGTTCTACCCTAGATTAGTTTTGTGTACGGCTAGCCCTTCTGGAGAAACTTTCAGCCTGTTAGCAGATAATAGTGGAAATGGCCTGGTGAAACCAGTTTTGTTTGCTTGCTTTTCACACTGGTACATTTCAGTACACTTATTTGATAAGAGATGAAGAGTTCAGATGCAAAACCCTCTAAATCCGTCTGACCACTTTTCTTTTAAATGAGCATTTAAATTCAGGCTCCTATAGGTTTTTGCCTATAAATCCATATTTCAGAACAGGAAGAGAGTGGTATTTAGTGGGTTTAGAAGTTAAATTGTTTGATTAGCGTATACTATGTGTGGAGAGCATCCCCTCACCATCTTTATCTCATTTTTGACATAGGTGGCATTTAGAGGCTTTTGCATCTGAACCCTTCAGATAATCTGACCACATGCAAACACAGCATATTATTCATAAAACATCAAGAGATTACTGTAACTACAAAGACTAATGGAAAGAAACACACTTTCTACAATGGCTGAACAACACTTATCTACCACAATCCATATCTTCACAAATCTGATTCAGATTTAATTCAAAATGTGATGTTTCTGTGCCAACCCTCATGACACTTCTCCCACGTCCGCTCAAGAGTTCCACTGATCTCCGCCATGATGTGTTGAACAACGGAACAGCATGTTTCCCAAACATTTACACAGGCTTTCCATGACTAATGCATTAATTACATACTCGTTCCACCGGAGTAGAGTGACTCCATCTCACGTTCCAGAGTGAAATCACATTATTGGACTAATTAATAACTTAATTAAGGCTCCTCGCATGTCAGGAGTAGCTGATTACATAATTATTAAAAGTAATTGTGGAGTTATTTAACCACACACCTTGAGAGACTGCAGAGGACAAAGCGACCACTAGTCTGACTAGGACTAGAAAGTCTTACAACACAAGTCAACTTGGATGCATAGTCAATTCAATCCCTAAAGTAAAGTAAGTAAGCAAGCAAGGTTAATTTTATTTATATAGCACATTCAAAACCAAATTGATTCACTATAAAATAGAAACCATGCTCACATAATGGTACACACACACACACACACACACACACACACACACACACATAAATGCACACTATTTAACACAACAATAAAATGTTCCTCCATCCCCAGCTGGAGGATCAGCTGTTTTCAAATGGTAAATGGAAAAATGCTTAGATTTAAAAGTAGTTAGGTTTGCATGTCTGAGCTCACTTGAGAGATTCTTCCAAAGTCTTGGTGCAATGAAAGCAAATGCAGGGTCAGACAATCTCATTTTGTTCATTCACTCCAATTGGTCCAATGTGTAATTATGTAGGAAGCTAGAGCTATCAAGCTCTATGCAAGAAAGAACTATATGTACTCTTAATTCTGCTGTCTTTGTACTTTTACCATTTTCAGCCCACCGATTATAAAAGATGATTTGGCTTCCGCTACTGAATGATTATGCACTGACAATGCTAATCAAATTAGCTGGACAAGTCATTTTTAATACTCTTTGGGCCTATTAAAACCTGTGGTTCCACACTGTATGTCTTTCAATGGGCTTTTTGTGGTTCATTTGTGAATTTTCTGCAAAGTCTCAAGACAGAAATGCGAGGGGAGCGAACCTCATATTGGACATGTCCATTATAGAGTCGGTGCGGTGCGGCTCGGCCCTTTTGTTTTTCATTTGAAGTGTGGCTGATTGTGCTTGCGGCCCTGATGAAATACGGGCACTGGGAGAGGGATGGGTCTGTGTGATGGTGATTAGGATGGCAGCCATTGTACCAGAACACATTCATGGACATTTAAAAGTAGCTCAACCATTAAGAATTAGCATTTGTGTGGGCTAACACAGAATGAATCCTTTACAAATTTATATGGACTTCTCCAAATGTAGATACAGTAATAGCTTTTCTCTATGCAAGTTCATTCAATTACAGCTTTTCAAGTACAAATTTTGATGTCTGGGATGAAATAAATGACTAAAAATTGCTTTGTCACAGAAGCTTTAGATGCACAAGAGCAAAGAGGGCGAACGAGAAGAGAGAAGCATCTCAGACCATTAATGTTGAGTATGGGAAACAGCCTCTTATCAGAGGCTACCTCAAATGTATGCCAACTGTGTGGTAAACATGGCTTGCTTTGCACAGATTACCCATGCATGAGAAAAGTGCATGTGATTGCTGCACACATCCCAGAGAACATTATGTATGAAAAAAAAGAAACCTCAGAGTCGTAATGATGCAGAGTTACAATAACTACACTTTGTGTTCTAACTTAGATGCAACAGCAATAACATGTCTGCACATACATGAACAATGCATAAGGTTGCACAAATATAACAATTAAAATTTGTTTTTGGCTTAAGGGTCTATGTGTGTACAGTTGTGAGACATTAACCCTTCTGGAACTTTCACAGACCGTACAAACTGCTGAGATATGTCAGCATGACTCCACTGTCAGTGGGCGGTACAAATCACCCTATCGAAAACGCCACCACATTCATGACACAGAGATCTGAAAATGAATGGTTTATAGAGAAACAAACGGGCCCCTTTAGAACGTGAACACACCACTGGTATTTTAGGAGCTCTTTTTATTGTACGCTATGCATATTTATGTGCAAGTGTTAATATGTTAGTGTCTTCACAGTAGCACCAAATTGCTGGAGGTTATTATTACAATGACTATGTGTGGGAATCACTGACCCACGCTATGCTTACAGCGACTTGAAGAGGCATTATCATTCATGTACTGTATGTGAAATAAGGGTCAAAACAACAATACATTTAATCGCGTTACTCGCTAATATGTGTTGGAGTGGAAATGGCAGTGTGTGTGTGTGTGTACAGTACACATGACAACGGATTTGTAGTTTCCATGTGATATTTAATAACTATCTACAGGTCTAAGGTCGGCCACAACAAGATGACCAGAATGAATTGGAGGACCTGGCAGAGACCCACAAGGTTAAGTTGGCAGGTTGCGATTATATTACATAAATGCTGTTCTAATCTGAAAAGGCAGACCCAGAAATATCACACTGATCCCTTCATACAACATAGTGTTACCTCAATAGTGGGCCAATCACAAAGGCTCCAGCACAAATTAACTGAGCATGTCAGTAACAGTTCTGTCAGACACATCATGGAGCTGTACACTGTCACTGAGTGACGAACAAGACAAGATGTCTATGAACAAGCCGCAGTGGACAGAGCACAAGAGATCAAAGTCTGTTTTTCATACACATGTGTAATTCGCGCAAGGCCACTAATTAATGTGACATATGTTAATAGCTACAGTATTAGGATCAAACTCCTCTGGCACAACTTAAGCATGTCTATGAGGATGGTGTCCAGAACAACTTGAAAAAAAGAGCAAGGGACAGAAAGAAAGCGAGAGAGGGAGGGAAGGAGGGGGAGAGTGGATGGGACATCTCTATCAAATGAGGAAGCATTTCACTAGACAGTCTTCATCGGATGAGGTGCTTTGCCTCACTGTCCTCTCATGGGGTGTATCCATCACATCGTGCCAATCTTGGAGAATGTACGTCTGCGTCCTTCAAGGGTAGAGCTAGGATTCATCAAAATCGTTCTATTCTACGAACAATGAAATACCAATGTCATATTTCATAGATCTTGTCTAGCACTGTAATGTAAACGTGTAACCTTAGAAACAGTTCCCCTGGAAACAAGGACAAAAGTGAGAAAGCAAGTTTTGTTTTAGGAGAAGATGCAGTACATCGCAAAATAAAATAAATGTTAAGGGCAGTACATTCATTTAATCATTCATGCAATAATTCATGCAATTATTTCAAATGTATACAACACTAAATCATGCAGAACAATATACAAACAAAAAATCACAATGACCCAGGGCAGATTAAGCTGCTTCAGGCAAAACAGCCTGCTGATCTGTATCAATGTGGGGTTGAGATGGGGAAATACCCAGCACAAACACACTCATGTAAAACACTCACATGCCCTCGCAATCACAGCACCCTCCCTCTGTTCCCACCAAAGCAGAAAATCAAACAGTACACACAGGTTTAGAAACATGATCTGCATACTGTTCAACTGTTCCTAAACTTTAAAGCAATCACGATGGAAGGCGAAAACATGTACGCAGCTACAGCTTAAGAGGATATCATATAATGATCTAAAGAAATCCATAACATATGTGCATTCATGTGCATATTTGTGTTAATGCACTTTTGTGTGTGTGTGTGTGTCTGTGGTTGGTTATCGATGTTTTTCACTTGCGATGCTGATAGCAAAACCTGTTAGCTCCACTGGCTTGACACGCTATCAATGTAATATCATCAAAATAGAGGGAGGGTGTGCCCCTGCCGTGTACATGTCTGTGACGAATGTGCATTCCTAACTAGATGTATTTTTAGCACGGCACGTGCAAATGATGGCATCCTCCCCCAACCTGCTGGCTCGCACTCAGACATCTGCCAGCAAGTCGCATCGTTCATGGGAGGGGGGCGACGACAGATTTAATCACCTCCACAACCTTATCATGAATATGCAAATAACCCATAAAACACGCACCGACTACCTCTCTGTGTCCAATGTGTCCATATAAAGAGGACGGGCCATTTTTTCTTCTCATCAATATACAGCGCACTCTCCAGTCAGACGGGATGCCCTCTACTCTCTGTGTCTCTCATTCACATCTCATGCAGATGTACTGTATATTCAGTTTGTGAAGCCAATGTTGGAGAGGAAAAGGATATTAACTCATCTCTTACAAGCTTATCTGCCAATGTAATAGAAATGCATCTTAGCAGTGGGCAAAGCAGAACGCATGCATTTTAAGTGCATATTTTGTGGATATACTAAGATATTTGGCACAGGCTTTAATTGCCTTTATTTGCTACAATAAATTAATTTGAGAGGGAAAAATGCAAATGTGCATGAATAAGTTACTAGATAAACCCATTTCACAGTTTAACAGCTGGGAGTTGTTTCTGTAATTTCCATTTTAAATCATGGCGACACAAATACACACATTTGTGTGCTGCGCCATCTTAGAAGAGGATTAATCAAATTGCTCACTACACAAACATGCTCCCTCCTCCTCCGCTTCCTCCTCCACCCCTCCTCTGTCTACCCTGCTGGAGAAGAAATGAATCCAATATCTCATCAATGTAAATCCTCAGTGGAGCTCAGTTCATAACACCACAGTGTAACTCCACAGTGTGACAGCACAGCGTTCCCCGTTATCTTCACTGTAGTGGACCTGGATGGGAGTGCGGTCTGGTTGGAGGCTCAGAGGGTGCTGCTACTGTCCAGCAGAACAATGGAAGGGGCCTGCTGTGGACTGCATGGGGCCAACCCACACCACTGAGGGCCCATAGAACTGTCCTCTTTGTCAACAGCACTCAATAATGCACACACACAGTATAAAACCTCACTGGGAAATATATTCAAAGCCATGTCTCTTTCTCTCAGTCAGACACTTGTCTGTCAGATCCACCGGACAGCTTCACTCATATTCTCCCAGTAGAACTAGCAGCTACTAAAATAAGGCCAAGCCCCCCACCCCCCCCACACACACACAGACACACGGCCCAAACATTTATTTCTTCAGAAACTACATGGACAAGAACCCACCTATGTCCTCGTCCATATATGAAAAAGACACAAAAATACTTTTCTTTCAGACACTCTTAGCTGCACTCTCCCTCTACCGTTCTCACTTGCTCAGTACATACAAGAGCCTCCAAGGCCTTGTGACTAAAAACAGTCATACCCCAGCAGAATACCACACACTTGGCATTCTTTTTCTGTATGTAAATATAGTCTTTTTGGTATGATTGGCCTCACAATGGCCTTTCCTCTACTCTTCTGAAGTCCACTCTACAATCCTCTCCACTCTACTCTCCAAGAGCCAACACAAGTCTGCAATCCAAAACAAGCATGGAGAATGACTCCTCCACAAAACCAAAATAGATTGTCCTTCAGCATTGCTAAGAGCAGTTGAAAACTACACCCACTTACCCACCCTGCACACACACACACAGACACACAGACACACACACACACACACACACACACACACACACACACACACACACACACACACACACACACACACACACACACACACGTTACCACAATCAAAACATAATCTGCAAAGATGATCAAACCTATGCTATCTCCTTGAGAATGCTTCATTCACCCACAGCTCTCCAGTGAGCAGGCAATCAGAAAATGGGAAACACCAAGGTCAAGCCGGGTCAAAACTCCAGTTGAGGTAACATTAATGCTGCCCAGCAGAGTAAACCCAGGCGACGGTCATGTTATCCAGACAGGAAAATCTTCCTAAAAAAGCATCTCCAAGCCCAGAGGAGAGGGAGCCAAGTGAGCTGTGGCTCAACAGTGATTAGTGTGCCCCCACCGGCCCATCCCCCACCCTCACGCTGAGACACCTGTCCTGGAACAACCTGAGCCACACGTTCAACTGCCCATAATCCCCTCAGTCATGGGGCCACGGTAAGCGCGCTCCGCAATCATAATACCGCTGACAGATAAAAATGGTAAGATCACAGGGGCGATGTGTCTGGGATGCCCTCATTTCCGTCAGCGTGCTTTGCACCTGGCCGCTCTCTGTCTAGGAGGCTTCTTGCACAATGCAGCAGCCATTTTGCGGGTTGATGATTTGGTGTCTCCGCGGCGGTTCCGAGCTGCTCTGTATTGAGAGTGACACGGCGAGGCGGTGGTGGGGGGGGCCGGTGACTTGCCACTTCGGCTCCACTCCGGCTGGTTCCTCCTGTCTAATTTGGAGGTGCTGACAGTGAGGAGCCCAACTCCAACTCTAAAGCAGAAGAGCAGAACTCGCTGCACACACACCCGCGCCCTCCTGCTCACGCTCGGCTCCATCTTGAGTGCAAAGTTGGAGATGTCACTCATTTCTCTCTCCCTCCTTTAACCACTCTTTCTCACACACTCACTCTCTTTTTTCCCTCTCTCTCGCTTGCTACCTCTTTCTGCCTTTCTCTCTCCCTCTCTCTGCCCTTTAAACACACACACACTCAGGAATCATACCTCCCAATCCATTCTTTCAATAAGACCATTTGCCTCTATTTCTCTGTGCCACTCTCCTCGTGCTCTTTGTTCAAAAGACAAACTTGACTTGGTAAGTGTGGTGGCCCTGGCCTACATTTCACAGTTCATTTGAAAAGACAAGCTGCATAAAATATAGAGTAACAAAGAAAGGATCCATTATTGTCAGCTCCAAATCCCCCAGTGCTGCATGCAGAAAGCACACTGGCACACATGGTTATGCAAAACTGCCACATAACTGCAATCATACAGAGGCCTGCCTGCTAGTCATTTCACTTTCTCTGCTCCTCCCTACCTCTATCCCTCCTTCTCTCTCTCTCTCTCTCTCTCTCTCACACACCTACTGTGCTCACGTGTAGAGGTAATCAGATAATGGAAGCAGAGGTACAATCAGTGGAAAGGTACACTGAGGGTAACAAACACACTGCTAAAATCACACAAGAAGGTTGAAGCATTACTTCTGAGAGCAGTAATCAGAGATTTTACACCACATTTGGCTTCAGCTGTCACACACACACAGCAGAAAAGGCAGTATTGTGTGCTAGTGTGAAGTGGAACACATAATGTGAATTTAAAATGTGCATTTTTTGTGGGAATCTAGGATAGAAAGAAAACATGCAATCAAAGGAATATATGTGATTCATGCATACTGTATTTTTTATTGATTTAATTGCTGTTAAGACATTCTAAATCAGTCACACACACACACAAACACAGACAAAAACACATAGACACAAAGAATTCAGCTGAATACAGCAAAGCCAAAGCCAAAATGAGTCTTTTCAAGTCATTACAATCCATTTTCCAGCCAGTATGCATGTCCTCAACCCTCTGGTTGTGTGTTGGTAGCCCTGCTCCTTCAGCTCTGCCAAAAACCATCTCTCTCCCTCTCTCTCAGTTTGCTCCCTTTCCTCTGATGTGCTTCTGTCCATCATCCAGGCCAGATGAGACGCGTCATCACTCTTCATACACAGAGGGCCCCGACTGAGGAGATCTATTGCCTCCCGTCACACAGAGATACGCAGGCCTACACTGGAAAAGCAAGCCTCACTTCATCAGGGCCGATTGCTTTGTTTTAGCACCTCAAGTCTTTGAGTGTTAAGAACAAAGACCACTCTACACATAAGAGAATGACAATGGAGCAGGAGAATAATTTATGAAAAGTCTCTCCTGAGCTTGTTACTGTTTTTTTTATTTCCTTGCTGTTCTCTATAAACTTCAAACTTGTCCAAACCAAAACTGAGCATACATTGCATGCATGTAACACTGTACTTACAGTACTGTTTCTTAGCAACTGATTCCCCCTTTAATCTACACAAAAAGCTGCAAAGAGATTTTAAACTGGCCCCAAACTGCCTGACTGCCAGACCTCAGTACAGAGAGTTCTTAATTGCCACCAGACCAAAATATTGATTTTACAGATATTATGGTTTTCTTTGAGGTGGTAGACAGAAAAGACCATTCACCTTGTTCTTTTTGTCCCAGAAGAATTCAGTGCTGGGGATTTCAATTCACTGACCAACTCTCAGTGAATTCTTAATAAAAACCATAGAACCAGTCTTTCTTTGGTGTTTAGAAGGCCAAACAAATGAAATTATAGATGATTCATTCAGTAGCCAGAATGACACCAAGACATCCTATTCGAAGTTGTCCAGCTGCATAATAATTACAGACAACATCTGTCTTTATTTATTTCCTTGCAAATGGTTGCTGACAATAGCCTTGGGGTCTCTGTAATCTGTGTTTATATAATAAAGAAATAAATTAATGAATATAACATGTCATTCTCCCAAACCCTCTTTTCTGCATTAACCATTACTGTGGTCATATGAGGGGAGCTATAGTGTAAAAAGTAATCAGGAAAATGAAGGAGAGAGAGAGAGAGAGAGAGAGAGAGAGAGAGAGAAGGAACGAGGCAGTAACAATGAAATCCGACTCAGGCCATCCTTCCTTCATCTCAGGAGTGAGAAGTGTAACAGAGGAAGAAACAGCTCTTACTAAGGACCCTGATACTGACCCTGAAGTGCCTATTTACGTGAGCAAGCTTCAAGGCCACAACAATTCATATATCAAATTCGAATAAGTCATTATTAGAAGTGTACATTTGAGTTTGCACATGTACTTGAACCTCCTCCATTGTTAAAAAATATTTCCATTCAGACTCAGCTCACCAAAAGCAGAAAAATTGTCTAAAACTAATGTGGTAGAAAAGGCAGAATATAATTACCTACCAAATAATGACTTAAGGTGATCAACATCTAAAACACTGGAATTGCTCTGACAGCAGTGGTGGAATAAAACCCACATTGGGAGGCCCTGCTTCATTTGTTATGAGAGGAACTTTATGACGTTTACCCAACAGCTCATTCTGCTCCGGTTTGATTCACAAAGGCAAGCTCAGGGTGTGTAAACTATTCCCCTTTACCGGTAGACACATGCATATATTTGATCAAATCCAGATTAGTCAGGCCTCATTGCTTCCAAAGAACTGTGTTATATCATGAGGGATTTTATTAGGCAGCTGAAACCACAGATAATTAAGCCTACATGATACTGTAGGAATGATGAAAAAGCAAGAGAGGGAGGGTGGGAGGAGAGAGGAAAATAGAGAAAGGAAGAATAAAGAAAAGAAAAAGAATAGAAACATGAGCGGAATCCAAATGGGAGAGCACTCCAGCTGCAGCCTTGCTCTAGGGGGAGTTTGCATCAAAACCGTTCCCGGCTAATCGAATGATGCTCAGTTGCATAAGAGAGATGGAATCAAATGTTTTACTTCTCCATGGTTGAACAAGAAGAAGAGAAAGGACTGTTGTGATTCCACTCAGCTGAGGAAAAAACAGGAAAAAGAAGAAGGAAAACAAACAATCCCAACATTCCGTTCCCCTCGTTTATAGTCACTTGCAGTACGGAGGGAGCCAGTGCAACACCACGCCTGGCCCTCAGAGCCCTGACACTAGCGTGAGAAAGTGTCAGAGTGACAGCACAACCTTCACAGTCCCATAATGTGACCATCACATGAGCAGGAGTCCCAAATATCCTGACTACATCTCCTTCACCAGAAACATTTCTATTTCCAGTACCATCCGCCTCCTGGAGGCAACACGCTACTTGCCTTGCCTGAGGATGGGCCAACTATAGGCTCTAGGCATCCACAGCCTGCGCCGGCTTGTTATGTAAAGGCAGGCGTGTAGACGAGAGGGATGTGGACACACTCCGCCACTTGCTGCGTTCCCTCCTCTATCCATTGCGATCCGAGACCTGCGCTAAATCGGGCTTCATAGGTCGGCGATGGCTAAAGATGGGAACATTAAGGAGAGGAGACTACATATTTTTCGAAAGGCCTAATGTGTGATCTGAGGGAGATTCAAGAGCCGCCAGGAGTCCAGCTATAAATTAGGAATGGTTTCCTCTCGTCCTCCCTTCTTCGCACACAGTCCTCGCTTCCTCTTCTTTTTCATGAGAAAGAGTGGAGCCATCACGGGGCGGTGGTGGTGAATTATAGATATAAGTCATGGCTATAATCATTTCACTGTATGGCCTCTTTCATTCTTGATCTTGTCTTTTTCATGCTCCTGAAAAGCAGTGCACAGAGACTGTATCAAATGGCCCCTAAATAAGGTCTCCATGACCTGGTTTGTGTGTATGTTCATGTCCTTTCCTGTTGTTATCCATGTATGCTTTGTTTCCTTTCTTGTGTGCTTATGTCATTTGAGGTAATTTTTCATGTATGTCCTTTAGTGTTATACATCTTATCTGTATGTCTGTATGTATGTCTATGTCCTCTTTCTTAAATGAGCTGCCCAGGGATGCAAAAAGAATTTCACCCCTGACTAACAATAACATTGTATCGTATTGTATCGTAATTATATAAAAAAAAATATATATATATATATATATATATATATATATATATATATATATATATATATATATATATAGAAAGGGGACGAGATGGGGAGTAAGAGAACATGTGCATGTGGGCAGCTGTGTGTGTATGTGTGTGTGTGTGTGTGTGTGTGTGTGTGTGTGTGTGTGTGTGTGTGTGTGAGAGAGAGAGAGAGTGAGTGTGTACATGTATGTGTTTATGGGCAAACCAGAGAGAAAAAAAGAGAGAGAGAGAGCACTCAGTTTCATTTTAAGTCATTGTCGTGTGCCTATCATGTACTGTAAGTCTGCATGGCTGCACTAGTATGTGTAAGCACCATAAGCATAAGCATGAGGCTGTGGTAAGAGGCGTGCTGTTGAAATAGACACTTAAAACCTGGATGTTGAGTAATCTGAGCAAAACCATCTCTTCTGTCGTACCCCTCCACACTGATTCATTAGCTTGGGCTCCACATTCAGACAGAGGAGAGTACACTGTGTTCGGTGTCTCTTCCAAAGAACTCAGATCTCTGCTAGACCAGACTCCCTCTGCTGGTAAGGATGCTAAACTGAACCTCCCTAGCGGTCTTAACCCTGAGATTCACACACCCTCTCTTCTCCTCTCTCTCCTTGTGTTCTTTCTCCACCCGCTCATTCTATCTCACTCTTTCTTCTAACAACATCATGACAAACTTATCAAAAGGATCCAAACATCCAAACATTTTTCTCACATCTACATACTCGCCTAAGCTGGTGACTCACAAGGCAGCTGGCATCTTGTTAACTGCTATCAATATCATTTGAAACTGATTTGATCTAATGGCCCTGATGACTTCTGAGGCAAGAGGAATCTAATTTTATCTCCATCCCCCCAGTGCTAAGAGAGTGGCCCTCATGCACCTCAACAGGTAGTCATTACCGCTCCGGGCCGGATGGACAGAGACTAAGCAACTGATCAGAATTCGGAGGCAGCAGGGCTAATGAACACACTGGACACCAGCGTCTTTATATATTTTGACATTTAGGCCAGAGCACAGTCGCTCAGTGGGAGGAGAGGGTGATGATTGGCTAATTTGCTTTGTGAGGAGGCAGCAGTTTAAGGATGGCAACCCAGGGGTGGCCCACTTTTAATGGAGGCCCCACAGATCTCTGCCATTACACCCCAGGATCCCTCGTGAAGCAGACGACACAAACAGAGAGGCTCATTCTCTCGCTACAGCTCACAGACCCCAGATGTCCATCCCCCACACACACCAAACACACACACACACACACACAGAGAGAGAGAGAGAGAGAGAGAGAGAGAGAGAGAGAGAGAGAGAGAGAGAGAGAGAGAGAGAGAGAGAGAGAGAGAGAGAGCTCAAAAGGGATATGGACAAATTTAACTACACCACAAACACACCCACACACATTGAGGTGATTGAGGTGTACATACATACTTCAGCTTTCTTTGGTCTCCTCTCAAGATTCACTCATACTGCAACAACAGTCTATTCTATGACTCTAAACTGGAGCTGGTCAACAATAGGAGAAAAAAATTACAGTGAAATACTGCAAATGAGAATTGCTGTCTCTATTGTACAGTACAGTACCGCATCCCCCCACACACACACACACACACACACACACACACACACACACACACACACACACACACACACACACACACACACACACACACACACACACACACACACATACACACACACTTTTATGAGTACGAGTATGACAATAAACTACTTGGACTTGAACTTGACCTATTGTACTCATGAGCATGATGGTACATGTTTCTGTGTGTATGCATTCACCTGTGTGTATGCATTCATCTGTGTGTATGCATTCATCGTCTCTTTCCTGCTATCTGTGTGTGTGTGTGTGTGTGTGTGTGTGTGTTTCGCCAGGATACGATACAATACTCTGTGGGTCTGGTGTAAATTGATACCAGAGTTCTGTGTGGGTTTAGATGGACAATAAACATATTGAGATAAAAAATCTAAACCATCACTCCACTGTTTTTCTACAGTACATGTGTCAGCATGATTCTTCATAGGTCAGGGCAGCTTATAACCTGGGAGACTTGGCGTGGGGGGAGGAAGGGGTCTTGGCTGTGATTGGGTCTCAGCTGCTGATGCTGCTCATTCTGGACACGGTCCCAGGCCCTCTCAGCTCCAGGGACAGCTGCCCATACAAGGTCAAAGCTGATCCCTTCCCTACCCACTCACATTCAGCACCACCTCCCAACTACACCACCCACCCAATAGAGCTTTTATACTGCCCTCCACTTCTGTTGGAGCTGAACATTAAGACACTGGCACTGACATAGAATATGATTGTCTAAAAATGGCAATTTGACTATCACTGCCTCATTAGTTTAATGGGATCACATCATGAATGTCTTAACATGCCAACATTGTCAGTCATTCAAATACATTTTTCTGACATTTAAATGAAAGACATCAGGATTTTGAACGTCTAGCTTATTTTACATCAGAGGCAAAAACATGCACAGGTAGAGAGATACAAGGCTACGATGTTTCAACTATGATATTGTACATGTATAATTATATTTGATACCAAAACATTTATCATCTTTAACTAGCCTACATAAAAAGACTTTTAAAGAAGCCAAAGCCATTTTTTTCTAGTAAAAGGGCTGAGAGAGGTGAGAAGCCCTATAGGACTTAGTGCTGGCTAATATCTAGATTGTTTCATCCACTTGAAAACTATGTCTCATGGCAATAATTCCCCACTGAAGAGGCATGGTGAAATATTTGAGTATTTTTTTCTCATCATGTAGGGCAGGTGAAGCTGATTGAAAAGAAATTACAACTGGGGAGAGAGGACGGGAAAACAACAACACAACAACACCATCTGCAGCGCCTGGGTCAACACATTATGGAGAAGATGGGGATGGAAGTTTTATCAAATCTGGACCAAAATAAATCACTTTAATCAACCCCTCATCACCTGAGTGAAATGAGAAAAATAAGGAGCGAGATAATGCTTTAAATGAACCTCTCTGCAACAGCACAACACCCCCCCTCTCTGTCTCTGTCTCTCTCTATCCCTTTCTCCCTCCTGTGTCAGAGGCATGCTGGCGTTCAAGTCTGTGAGCAAGAAGATTAGTCTCTTTCTGTGTCTCTCCTCTAAGATAGGCTTAGATTTGTGGAGAAAGAGCAAAAGAAAGACAGAGAAAACGAGAGCTGAATACCGTGGGGGTCTTGTCTGCACAGTCACAGTTAGTCCTCCATGACTCAAACACACACGCACACACTCAACCTTCATACACACGCACACACATAACCATCATACACACGCACACACATAACCATCATACACACGCACACACATAACCATCATACACACGCACACACATAACCATCATACACACGCACACACATAACTATCATTCACACGCACACACTCATGCCACATCTACCGTACTCAGAGCAGAGCCACACGAGCAAAGCATACCAGCACACTCACACACCACTGATGGCGTCAGCGCTGCAGGCGGCTAACAGCTTCCTTAATGAGCTGACGAGAGACGGAGCACACAAATAATTTTGCCAGGTTTCATAAAAAAGTTGAACCAAGAAACGCTGTAGAGCCCTCTCTGCAAAAAAAATGTGAAAATCAAGGGTTACTGTGGTAACGCTGGTTTAAGAATACAAAAGCATTTTTTTTTTGCAATGTCGTCTAAGTGTAAATATCAAAGGTAGGAAGGACTGAGTGCACAGGGTGAATTTCTTTTTCAAAAAAGAGGAAGGAATAGCACAAACAAATAGCCCGGGGAGAGATCGGCAGAAAGACAGAGAAGGGAGATCGCAAAACAAATAGATATGATGAGACCATCAGTCGCCTGCTCCAGAAAAGGGAAGTGAATAGCTTCCCCCAGAGTAAGGACAAACACAGCCAGAGGAGATAACGGCACGCAGAAGAAAACGTCAGGAAAACGAGAAAGAAAGCATAAAAGGGAATGATAGACAGACAACGACGGTAAGATTAAGAGTTGGGAACCTCAACAGATCCTGGACAGATTTGACGAGATTAGTGTCAGTGCTGGAGAATGAGCAGAGGCCAGATCTCTGCACTGGATACACATGCAGCTCTCTCTCTCTCTCTCTCTCTCTCCTTCCTTCCTTCTCTCTCTCTCTCTCTCTCTCTCTCTCTCTCTCACACACACACACTACCTTAAAAGCAAATTCTCCAGAATTGCCCCATTGCATCTATCACCCTTCAGACCTCAAAGGCAATTCAGACTAAACAGCACTGCTGAGGGAGGGGTGTGCATAAACACACAGCCCTGGCCTCCATTTTGCAGGTCATGTTGTGGAAGACGAACTCCAGCGCAGTCTCGCTGATCATCAGTGGCCAGCGGACGGCCGCTGCACCAAAATGGAAATGAAAAGTCAGCTCAGATTCATGCCCAAATTCATCTGAAGTGCCACTCTGACAGGCTGAGAATGGGGGAGGAGGGCATACGTTCTCTTTACAACAATACGAATGACCCTTAGAGTTACGGGCCATTGAAATCCAGCACTTGATTTCAGCTTTACCTCAAACAAATCTGAGAGGAGGCACAGCACGGCACCATATTTCACCAGCAGGGCTGTAAGCACCAGTGCTCTCCATATAGTACTATTGGAGTCAAAGATTAATATTGGACACAAAATGACATACTGTATAGTGTGTGTGTGTGTGTGTGTGTGTGTGTGTGTGTGTGTGTGTGTGTGTGTATGTGTGTGTAATCCAGTATACACTATGAAAAAAGAAGAAAAAAAACAGAGAGATATATAAGAGCATTACCCAACAGTAGTGCTAAGGAAAAAGGAAAGGTCTCTTTGTTCTTTGCACTTGCAGCCAGACACAGATGGTCTTCTGTGTCTAGGAGCTATCAAAAGCAGGCCAGGTATTGATGGCATGTGGATATATCCTCTCCCCTTCCCCGTACTCCATATGCTTTTATTTAAAATAAGCCAACTATTTAAAGCCCTCCATTTAAACATGATGTAGAGACCTCTTGGCACACCTAATCTGTCCCCTTTAAAGTTAAGCAAATTGTTTCTTCTCTGGCTGGTGTTGCCATTAATTCACCCACTTTTCAAATTCAGCAGCATCCCAAATGGAACTGGACTCAACAGAGACTAAAGGGGCCAAATTTCATCCAACGTAAGGTATGAAAGGTTAATGAAAGTGAAGGCTCAAATTGAGATAGAGGGCTGCAATGTCAAGTGAGGGCAGAGTATTTTAAATAAAACCTAGTGCAGCATTCACTGGGCTGGTGTAGTGCAGCTACATCAAGGGAGGATGGAAATCCTTTCTTTGCATTCAATCATTTGAATTCAGAATTTGAAGACATGCACACACATCAAGAGAAGTTGAGATGGTTGAAGACAGCCCTGGAGATGTGACTGAAAAACTGAAGAGTTGATCACACAGATCATTTAAAAAAAGATTATATCACACCATTCTCTTCCAGAAAGAGTTTAAACTTATATGAACTGATGCCATTTTTAAACATTCAAACTGTTTCAGAGTCCAATCAGTGTTATAAGCAGGGAGGAATCATAATTATGGTCAATCACATAACACAGAGGACATGAATAAATTACTTCTACCAATACCCAAAACCACCTTTAAATCCTTACGGGTGTCCGCCACTACTTTATGTCATTAGCATATATGTTGGCAGCCAATGTATTGTGACCAGGTTGAACAGTACACTGATGCTGATTTCTTTGTGGAGATGAATGCTCATTCTGGATATTTGAATGCATCTCCGTACTCTACTGCTGACCCATATATTAATAACTAGTGAGGAGGGAGAGGAGGAGTGGTTGGAAGAGAGAAAGGGAGAGGAAGGAAGCGAATCATCACAGCACACAAAAGAAGGCTCCTGCAGTCACCCTTCAATTAATGTAAACAACTCAAGAACCTCTCATTGTGTGTTCACTGTACAACTCAATGTCTGCCATTCTCCCAGAAGCAGTCTACTCCCTTTGATTGTTATACTCCATGAAAAATAGCTACTAATGTGTTATATCACGTTCTTCCACGTTCCGTCACTCATTCCAGGATCAAATGTTTTTAAGATCAACATGGAGAAGACGAATTGTGTAAACACTCCAAACATGGCTTTTCAGTTTCCCATAAATTAGTGTGACAAGTGCAACACCCTGGATGTAAGAGCCTGAAACTCTAATCCAATGGATATTGTACTTCCAATATCTGACATTAGGTAACCAGTAAATATTTGATGACATCTTGCATGAGGGCATTTATCAAAGGTGTTCCATTTTGTATGTACCATAATACTGTTAACCACATGAATATGACCGTTTATAAAACTTGCTCAAAGATGTACATTTCAGTAAACACAGCAGCGTTGTTAAATAGGTAGGGGATTCCCACAGTGGCCAATCAACAGCCTATCCTGTTCAACATTATTCAGATAAACCATGTCTGGCATCAACCTAGCCTGTTCAACATTATTCAGATACACCATGCTGGCATCAACACAGTCACAACACAACATTGTGGAACATGCAGTTGCCGTTCAACAACTGCCAGGAGTTTCTAAACTTGTGTTTTGCCCCATCTTTCTGTATTGCTTGTATTTGCCTGATGACCACTTTTCTGTCTCTATCGCAACGGAATTCTACAGTCCCTGTCAACTGCCGGTATAGCGACCCTGGGTCAGGCTAGTTTTGCAACCAGACAGTACCTATGCTTTAAAGAGTCATGGCCCATAATG
This sequence comes from Alosa alosa, assembly GCF_017589495.1. Classification (NCBI taxonomy): domain Eukaryota; kingdom Metazoa; phylum Chordata; class Actinopteri; order Clupeiformes; family Clupeidae; genus Alosa; species Alosa alosa. Next base: position 5,262,821 of record NC_063197.1, read on the forward strand.
TACATAGCTTACAGCTTCAGATTTAAAGTAGTGATACAATTACACTAGCTACACTTGAATTTATTAATTTATCAAATATTATCATTACCTCATTTTCTTGTGATCCATAAATAACAAACATGGTCTCTATCTTCAGTAGTAGGTACTGTAGTTTGTGGCCCCATTTCTGTGCCAAAGAAGCTAATGGGGCCTGCTATAAATGATACAGTATCTGTGAAATGTAAACAATATGGGAATGATACTACATTATTGCTGATTTGAGACTGATTTGTTTCCATTTCTGTGATGTAAATGTTTGTTACGTTGCTAAGAATAAAACATAACAACCATCATGATTGTAAAACAAATACTACTTCTTAATAGATTCAATACTAAATGCTGGAAAATAGTTCAGTTCAACAGTACACACGTCTTCAGTATTAAACCAACCTAATATCAAGTTTCATTATCTTCCTGCTTTTAATTACCAAGGCATTCTGAGGCAAGGCAAGGCAGCTGTGCTTTGAATTCATGATGTCTGTTAAAGATGAGGACTGTGCTACATTAATTAGCATGGCTATGCTCTTTCTCAGCTGCATTAGAGGTGTGTTTGCTGGACGCCAACACCTCATCATATCCAAGGCTGAAATTCCCACAGCACTTGGCTCCCCTCCTTTCAAAAGCGCTACTTAATGAAAATGAAAATTGCACTTGCCCGTCCATATTGATTTTAACAAGGCTGTTTAGATCTAGGGAGGTCACCATCAGATCTATGGAACTTATATTTTACGTTACACATTACTCCAATTAATCTTGCTCCGGGCATACACCTGCGCTTCATAGACGGATAAACACCTGCGGGGCATGTTGCACTCTGGCAGGGCTTTCTGCCAAGTTGGGGCATGCAACAGAGAGGCCTTTGCTGATTTCTTAGTTTCGGCAAATACACACAGTGTATTAGTGCTTCATTAAGAATGTTAATGGAAACTTTGAAAGATAATAATAGGTTCACCCTGAGGCTATTTGTGTAGAACAGATTAGCATGAGCAATGTGTCATCTCCATTTCAGTTGATCATCTATTTAGAAGGGGAGGGCTTTACCTTAAAGCTTTAGCATCCTTACTGAGTGTCTGCACTATGCAGTTTTGCTTTAATTAACAATCTTATGAAGGCAAGGAATAATAGCCAGGACAGGCCTTTTTTAGTGGTTTGACTCATGAAGATCAACTGTCTCTTTCCCAGTCTTCCTTTCTCCCTGTTATCTCCAATATGTTTGAAAACAGCTTGTCGGATAGCATTTAGCATGCTGATTTTGCTTGGTGATATAGAGGAAACCTATTCTTCTGACCCGCCATTCCAGCTTCCTGGACTTCATTTCCACAGAATATGATTACATTCTCTGTCACACATCAAGGGCAGCACACAGATGCTGGGGAGGCAATTTCAGCAAACTTGCCTCTCCGCTTTGTTTCCTCCTTGGACAAGAGGGGCTCTTTGTTGCTTTGATAAGAATCCCGGCGCCGAACACAGTTTAAATTAATTCTTAATTTCTTCACTGTGTGTTTATTTTTTTTCTGTTGGGGCCAGAGTGAAATGTCATCTGTGTTGGCGCAGGGCTCAGGCACCCCAACTGGCGACTCTTAATTGGACAAGACTTCCAACAGGTCGGGTGAGACTTCATAAAAATGGGGCTCTATTTTGTTTATCTGAACGTCTGATGATAAAGGAAACCGCTGAGCAAAGGTCATCTCCCATAGACTTGGAAAGTAATCAAAGGGAGAAGATAGAAGCCAAAATTAAAATATGTCCTCTGATGTCTTTTTCCTGGGACTTACTAAACCACCATCTAAAAGGCTGCTAATACCACACAGAAATCCCCTTTCAAATACAGCTGAGAAATGAAATACATGTATTGATGACTGATGAATGACGGCAACAAGCAACTGTGCCTTGCTATTTAACCAACGAGAAAAAACAATATTAATGAGACTGTAGGAGACTGTTACAGTTACACATCATATGGGATTCAGGCAACATCATTTCTGATTATTATCACATTCAGGCTCTTTGATTCTCTACTCCATCAAAGTGAGGAAGGAACCACTAATGCCACTAATGGCTGCACAACGGCAGCACCAGCCTCCCTTTCACATCAGCACCTTTTGTTTTCTCCCCACACTGTATTCCAACCACACAGATCCTAAGAGCCAGGACAGTCCAAGGGGAAGTGTTGAACTGGCAGGGCCGGGTGATGCCAGGCAGCTGTCTTCCCCTTGAATGGCCATGTAAAACTGATTAATGTTGGGCCAGAGTAAACCCAGATTACACCCCAGCTTACGTTGTACTTTCATATGAGCTAACCCAATTAAAATGTCTTAATACAGCCAGAGCGATGCATCTCACAAGGGAGAAGAGATGCTCTGGTGCACATTTTCTGGGGCTACTAAATGTGAGGGAGATGATCGGGAGACAAAAATAGAGAGTTAAGAGAGCCTTTAATTTGGGAAGCTCCATTTTGGGTAGAATGGAGGGCAGTATACAGACATCTTTCATGATGAAAAGAGCAAATGTGCCTTTTTAATAGCCTTTTGCTGCCAACCACATTCAGTGCATTCATTGTGGTTTGGGAACATTCCACTGGATTCCATTTTGACGACGGTGTAGACAATGTGAAAAATCATCGGATAGGATTAATAGCTCATATCATAAAGAATGAGTTGCCATCATGACCATCCAGTGCCCATCATAATAAAAATAATTAATTTAACTTTATAAATGGTGACCAAATACAACATTACGCAACATTACACAAGGGTGGCAGCCTTTTTCAGTAGCACCGTCTATTACGTGTCTTTTTAGTCTTTTATAACTTTTTTTCCTTTGCAAACTTTTAATCTTTTATACGCATCACATAGATATCTTTATATCCAATGGATGACTATTACTAGTACGCAACACAGCATCTATTTCTAACCATCTTCCTCCTTTCCATCCAAAACTCAAATGGATTCAAAATTATGTGCAAGACACTGGTGCATACCAAGTACGGTTATTTGTAAGCAAGGTTACTAAATAAAGAGCGTTCTCATATCCAAAGGGCGTCACATGGAAAGCATGGGATGAGCTATGATCTGTCTTTAAAGGGCAAAATGAATTAACAAGCACTTATGGCTCTTCTGAGAGAAATGCCCTGCCAGGCCAAGGTAAACACAGATGCCACCTAGTTGTGCATCTCCCACAATGACTTGAGCAAAATCAGTCAATATGCTCCCTTTTCCCACTCACCCATCTCACTTCATTAAACTTTCTTTACACATGAGATAACCCTTCTCCATAGCATCAGTCCAACACAGCGTGACAAGATAAATATAATGGGTTTGATAATGTCGTGTTTATTACTGCATTAATTTTTGTAGCATCAGTGTTTAAGAGCCACCCTTTAAATGGTTTATCACTGAAATCGCCCAGATTTTCATCACCTACGCAACAAGTGCATTCTTACCCAGAGGCAACCCCTTAACAATCGTCCCCTAGCACAGAATCGGATTTATCCCAACTTTGCATGCAACTCAGGATGAATAATTCTCTTTGAGCCTCTTCAAGACCCAACAGGATTACACAGCTATTGAAGACAAATGGAAAAAAAAGTTGATGGTTGATGTATTGAAATTTACTTATGATTTCCTTTGGGTCGAAGTAGTTCGTGAGCCTTGTCAGTTTATATCACAGTTATATCTTGCTGTTTGCCTATTGTTCTTGTTCACCTAAGCTCACAGGGAGAATGCCCATTTTGTTGATACACAGCAAGCTGGAAGGACAACAAACAAAGTGTAGAGATGCTGCATGAGCGAGAACAAATACTATGCATTTTCAGTCAGCAGTGAAACAGACTGGTCGTGGATTTGCGCTGTGTTCCAGCAACAGACACTGATGCACAGCATATGCCCTGATACAGTGCAGCAGTGCTGGCAAATGAGCATATTTCACATACACCTGAGGACAGCAGGCTGCATTCAAAGCTGGACAAGAGCAATGGGTGAGGGAATCAAAACAGGCAAAAACATCTTCCAGCCAATGTTGACAACAGACTCTACAATCACAACAAGAAAATCTAAACACATACAGACATCCACATACACACAAATCGAACACAAACACATGCCTACAACTATGGACAGAGAGACAGGCACACTCGTAAGCCCACACACTCTTGATGACACTGCCCATGTGTTGTGTTGCTGTGAAGCCCTAGTGTTACATAAGCCAGGCCTGCTCAGAGCAAATGAACTGAGACAATTGCACAGGGGACTGCCTGCCGTGAAAAGCAGGAGATCCTGCAGTAAAAACTCCACTGGAGGTCTGGCTCCAGCCAATGGCTTTAACCAGCTCGTGGATAAAACCACACAGAGCCCTGAGCAGGAGCACAGGCAGTCAGCCAGACTGTCAGAAAGCATTTCTCAGTGGCGTCACTTTAATAGATTTAATTTAAATGAATTTGTGTTTGTTGCGTTAAACCCACACACACAAACGTGAGCCACTCCAGAGGACATTAGATGAGCACAACATGAACTTGACTGTGAACACGACTGTTTAGACTGTTTTTATTTTTCATGCAGCAATCAAAATGAATTTGGACTATGACGCTGATCTCCTCAACAGGCAGCTGGTATTGAGCATTAGAAGAAATGTCAGTCATCTCATTTTGTGCTTCCTCTCTCTCCCTCTCTGACAGACCAGCAGAGACACACTCCCTTAAGACGACAGTCACTCAGAGACTAGTCAACAGAAACTGCTTGCTATCACATGATTCCCAAGAACTCCAGTTGCCCTGGCAACAGGACTATGATAAATTAGCCTGTCGGAGCTAAGCATTCTGCTCACACAGTTGTCCTGCAAGGTAGCTGCTCAAAGCCCCTGCTCCCCTTCTCCCTCCTGTCTGAATATGGAGCAAATCACTCACCCAAACTTTTTGGTTTGGATCACTGACTTCCCCCGTGTCTTGGCACACTGTTTCTCTCTGATACCCTTTGTAACTGCTGGCTGTTTAATTAGAGACAGTGAGCTCATCTGTCGCTTACCAACATGGCTGTCTTTAACAACTTCCTGTTTAGAGCAACACATTTACCACCGGCTAACTTGAAAAGAAGCTTTAAAAAAGAATAACAGCAAAGGCATATGTTAAACTGTAATCACAGGCTTTTGTGTGCACCAGGCTTGCTGGGGAAAGAATGACTAAGGAGCTACAAACGTGTGGCTGGCAGGCTAATGGTCACTAAGGCTGGGCTCATTTCTGTTGTAACTCATCAAATGATCTGTGCTGCACTTAAATTAGCATGGCGCTTGATGGCCATATGGACACCTATAGTGTAATTTTCCATTTCTGAGAAGACTTTGCTGATGCCTGTGGATCACCGACTTGTTTTACTGTCACACACAGATGGTGGGTTTCCAAAAGAGTGAGTCGACACTACATAATGATCAACACAAAAAGTCATTGTAATACTACCGCTGAAGTTTGGAGCTTCATATTGGCACAGACAATTTAATTTGATTCTGTTTCACAGGCTAACGATTCAGAAGCAACATTGATAGAATTTAGGATATGAGATTTTAAGTAGGCTGACCAGATTCCAATCCCTGACTCTTGATTTTAAATGGAATGGATGATTATTTCTAGTCACTGTTGTAAATTGTGCTGTTCTTACGAGTGTTACTGTTAAAAATGTAAACGTAGACAAATTAACTGTGGTAGCTATAAACCCCTGTAAAGTACCTCTATTCTCTTGATCATTAGTAAAATTATGTTTCCATGAGTTGAAATGGTCTTCTCATAACCTTTATCGTTCAGCTCTTATCCCTGATTATCAGTCAATGATATACATAGACACAACACTGAAGTAACACTGATAAATCCATATGAAATCAGATGTATTTTATAGCGATTCTATATTCGAGGTCAAATAAGGCATCAGAAAATTAAGAAATGCTGCTTCTGTTCCAAATGTTAGCCAAAATGCTCCACAGTAAATGCTCTTTACTTACAGTACGTCTACAATAAAAAGTAATAATAAATAATGTAATAATGTAGTATTATTATAACAAATCAAAATGCAATATAAAGCCACTTGCAGATCCAAGGCACAAAACTATGACCTAATTAATAAGAAGCACAAGCACATAAAAGATATTTGTAGCGTTTCTTATAAGTCTGAGCATAGAGAGGTCAGTGTTGCACACCACCTCCACCCACCCTTGTGCATCTCATGTCTGCTATCGATCCAGGCATGTCTGTAATGTTGCTGCTAAGTAAGAGGCGGAAGGCTGGGCATTACAAGGAGTCTGCTTTTAATAAACAATGCACAGAGGCTAGCCCTGACTCATCCATTTGCATGTGGTGCACAGAAAGGGACGCATGGGCATATGGAAGTAGGCGAGGGTGTGGGTGGGGGGTAGAATGGGGGGCAGGACTAAATCCCAGCAGTCCGCCATGTAAGCCTTCCCATCCATCTCCTGCTTCCCCTGCCGTCACCTCAGACCAGGGTTGCTGCTCACACACTGTCTGCACGGTTATGTAAAGAGTAATGCATCACTGAGGTCAGACCTAAAAGACGTCAAAGGGAAAGGAAATTCTATTTCAATCTCACATCTCAGATTTAAGATTATCTATATTATGGAGTGCATGGGTGATTTTATGAATTTTTTCTGTCTTTTTTCCCATAAATTTTTTTAAAATGTCAGATCAACTATGATAATATGATGCTAGCTCACAGCCAGCCTTGATAAAAATATATATCTATAGTTTTATTGCCCTTCTCACACAACACATATCTTTCCAGAGGCTATACTGACAACACGGTAAGAACAATGCTACTCAAATCATTAGAGACGCAACACACCGGCAAGAGGCCACCATGCGGTCAACCGCCTACAAAGATGACATGCCATGTGTGATGCTCCAGCATGTCTGTCCTCCTGACCCTGTCAGTCACTCCATCTGAGCTCAGCCCCGCGTCCGCCTACTGCAACAATTCCGCAGAGCGGGGTCAAGGGGTCAAGATGGCTGCCGGGAGAGGTAGAGGAGCTGTCAGGTCTTTCTTTCGCAACGGGGACAGACGGCATGGTGATGCTGTTTGCAGCTGTCTGCAGGGCCCCAGGATGAGTGGAGGAAATCACAAGGACCATTAGGTCGCAGTGGCTGCCTCGAGAAAGAGGCCCCCAAGCTCCGTCACACCCTAAGCCTCACAGGGCCCTCAGCCAGACCCTCCTCTTCCCCTTGGCCTAGTTGCGTGCGGCCGTAATGTAATGGCTGAAGGAAAGGAACGTTTACTCTCAATAGTAGACACAACCTCCCTCTCTCAAACCACCTCTTTCTCTGTTTGTCTGGTTTTATCCTCCAATCTCTTCCTTGATCTTTTTCACTCTTATCTCAAACAAAGTCTCTCTTATCTATTTCCATACCATCGTTTCATCCTGCTTTCTAATATTTTCCCTTTCATACCATGAATTCTGTTTCTCAGAAATTCTCTCTTTTTCTACCTTTCTACCTTTCTTCATTATTCTGTGCATCCCACACTTCATAACTGTCTCTCTCATTATACACCTCTCTCTCTCTCTCTCTCTCGCTCGCTCTCTCTCTCCCTTTCCACTCCCTCTCTCCATCTCTCTGAAATAAGGAGATGACTGATGAGCCCGTAGCGTGTCGTCGGCCCTTCCTCTCTCCTAGTGGTGCTTTGCTAATTTCTTGCTAATCACACTGACACACACGTCAACACTGGTGATCTTCACTGCTCCGCTGTGGCTGGCCTGTGATGCCATTGCCCCGGCAACCGCCGATTCGACAGCAGGAATTACACAATGAGATATGTGACATGCCAAGCACAGTGCCACCCTCGCACAACCCCAGGCTCTCTGGGCAGCGAGCGGAGCAGGAGAAAGAAGGAGGGAACAGAGCCTTTTTCTTTAAAGAGAATCCAACGACTGCACATCAGCACCAACCAATAAATATGCATTAAGAAAGAGGGGACAGGAAGACCCTGCTGTGACATTCGAAAGGCCACGGGATCTCTTTACAGCAGGTAGTGCACAGCCTTGTTGCTATGGACTTGCCACACCTTTTTAACAGGAGCCATCTTAGGGTTGCATACTATGTCTGTGAAAATGACATTCGTATTTTGCATTGTTTTGATGAATGTAACAATACAAATGCAATTCCACACAATAAGACATATTTAATCTATGTACAACTAAAATGCCGTGTTAGATTGTTTTACAAATTATGTGTTTTCCTACTGTATACTATTACTTTACATATTTTTACTAATAGTAAATAAATTTGTGTGCACTGAATGACTATTCATTCAAGTCACAACAGGGCAGAGTGAGACAGAGTCAACATCATTAATTACAGCACACAGACCTTGTGTTCTGCGAAAGGTGAAGAGAGACGGGCCGTAAAGTATCAATCAGTTTTTGTTTTTTCATCTGCGGAACAATAACACTGAGCGCTTCTGGGCACAGATTATCATATTGGAGGACACTTGCCCATTTATGTGTAAAAACTGTTGAAGTCTCTCCGGCATTAACAGCAGCAGCCCATGAACCCAAGGCCTCCTTCTTGTGTTTCACTGCTGCGGGGCTTTGGCCAATAAATCAGGGTTGGAGAGCTATTCCTTTGGCAAGTGACATGACTCTCTCTCTCTCCCTCTCTCTATCTCTCTCTTTCTCTCTCTCTCTCTCATATGGGGACACCAGGCAGCACTCTGTTTGGTCCTAAATCACTGTAGCAGAAGCACTTCATGCTGAATCTAAGTGTTTTGCATCTAAGCATCTAGATATCTTAAAATAGGGTTTTTATCAAAGTGTATGTAGTGATGAATATGAGTGTCTATTCCTTGATTGTGTCACAACACCCATCCATTACTCATCTTCCTGATTATGCAAATGCATCCATAAACATCAGAACTCTGCTTTTGTGAATTTGTGTGCGATGGTAAAGGCTTACGCTTAAAGCCTCTGACCGTGTCGTGACAGATATCCTCATGCCACAACATGATGGATCTGCTGCCACTGCCTAAGGTCTGTAATTCAATCAATTAATGATGTGAATATCACTTGTTGAATCACATATACAATCTAGTAATTAAACACAAAACTTGGGGGGCCAGAGCCTCCAAGTAGTCCAAGTCTGAGCAATCAGCAGAGAGTAATTATTGGGCCACATTAAACATGATGAATTAATATCTCTGTAGTAAAATAATACCATACCAGATATTCTAACCTCAGGGCACACAGAATAAGAGAGAGAGACAGACAGAGAGAGTCAGAGAGAAAAGATGTACAGTATGGTTGATCTAGAAACCTGAGAAGCTACAACAGGTGTGGTCCTGCATACAGTAGTAACTTGAGCATTACATCATGGAGAGAGTGGAGGAGAAAGCATTGCCCACGTCCCCTCTCCATCCAGCCCCCAGAGAAATCCACTCGTAGGCCCCAAACAGCAGCCATCCATGGCACTGGTGCTACTCCAGGCCTCGGTTTGACAATCAGCAGCCTCTCCCACATGGACACAGGCCTCAGTGGGTCTGCTGTGCCCCTCAGTGGGTCTGCTGTGCCCCTGCGGAAAACACTGTGGGTGTGGGAGCAGAAAATCCCAATAGAGTCTCCCGCAAAACCCCTCAACTCTCACAGCAACCCTAACCACCAAGTCAGCCAAAGAAGCTAGGGAGGCATCATTGCCAAATTAGTGAACTAGTGCCCATGTTATTTTGTGTGTTTGGGGGGTGGGGGAAATAAAGCATCGGGAAAAATGAATTAATTTTTCCTACAAGGGCAGCTCTTGAGTAACAATTAAGGCAAAAACACAGGGGATCTGACTGACTGCTCTGCTGTTCCTGAGTCAGAGCCACCCACTGGGATTTGCTTGTTCACTGAGTTTTCACATAGATGCACATGGATTCCCTTGTTGCCATGAATTTCACCGATGACTGCTTTCTCCAGCAGAAGTGCTATCTGAAAGTCTTGTCGCCTTGCAAACAGGATGCGGTACAGAAATGTCATGACCATAAAGCATTTTATTTTTCATCTTTCAGAAGAAAACAAAACAATGCAAGACACGGTTTGGAGATTAGGCAGCAAATGTTTTCCCCTGTTTAGGCTTAACCAAAATGTCACAAAACAACAGTTGTTGTGATTAAAACTCTCAGGCTATTGGCCACCAGAGCAAGTGTAGGAAAAAGGAGAAATCCTCAAGGTTATGTTCAACATCTGAATGAGACTTAATGAAGACAGATTCTTTATCCTTTCAGGGTCTGTAGCCATTTTTTGCCCCATTCTGCTCCAAAGAGCACTGTCCAAAATAATCTTAACAACACTGTCTGAAGGGACTCTGCTATTGTTTTGTATAATTTGAATATAAATATAAATTAATCAGCCTGATTACATTTTCACACCAACAATTGCTGTTTTAATTTGATAATCCACAATTTTATTTTTTGAGCACACTGCCTTTATTCACAGCACAAAAGTTTAATTCTTTCCAGCATTTGTAAAGGTTATCACGGAAAATACTTCTAGGCCATGACACACTGTCTACAAGAATTTCCCCCTTCCACATTTGCGCATTTGCATCACTCATGCAGACACAATCAAGAGCTTATTAGGGCCTCAGAGGGGGCAACATGATAAAATGAAATGGCATTAAACTGGGTACGTGACAATTAAATCAATAACAGCAGCAGTGTGCTCGCAATGCAACAGAAACTGGGTTCCTGTAAACAGCAAAAACTACAGGAGGGTAATTGATTTCTATTACTTGGATACCTAATAGCTAACACACAACACCTCCATACTGCAGCAGGATGCCCTGCTGTTACACTCCTATCTGTCTGGGGATCTGAATACAGTATGTACATAACTGTCTCTCTGTGTGTGTGTGTGTGTGTGTGTGTGTGTGTGTGTGTGTGTGTGTGTGTGTGTGTGTGTGTGTGTGTGTGTGTGTGTGTGTGTGTGTGTGTGTGTGTGTGTGTGTGTGTGTGTGTGTGTGTGAGACTCTTGATCTGTACCCACCACCAGGGCTGTAAAGTGTAACATATACACATGGTGCTACATGACATGATACTGATACTATTATATTGTGGTTTGTGCTATACATCTATCAGCCTCTGTAGTGCTAGAGCTATGTGCAAAGCAAAGTTAATGTGCAGCCCTGCCCAGCACCCATAGTAACTCATTATGACCACATTCAGTCCACCCTCTTCATCTGAACACTCTGTGTGGCTTCGCATTGCCTTTGAAGCCTGGAGGAACGATCAATAATTTAGTATGATATCATTTTTTCAATGAAGTCAAATATTAGAAAATGGAATTGGCTTTTCAATAGTCGTGAATGAGGTGTGATCCTTTCACCCTTACTCTCACCTGGAACTCCCCTGACTGTGGAGAAAACAGAGTCCTCCAAACATCAGAAGCCTTGATGATGAAGAGAGGCCCTTTCCTCACAATCTGCTGGGCTAATATCATTTAACCCATAAAGCCAAAGTTGTGTCCACACACAATCCATATCAGAGTATGGGAAAGACTAAGAGTGTTTGTGAGATAGAGAGAGAGAGAGAGAGAGAGAGAGAGAGAGAGAGAGAGAGAATGATCTTTGATGATCTCTGTGCCTGGATAAAGCACAGACACCTTTCACCATTCAGAGGGTCGGTAAATCGAAAGCTGTTGATTATTTTGAACTGATCAATCTGCAAGAATAGCTCAATCCAGCCTGCGAGCATTGGCCAATGGCACCAAAGGGAATGGGGCTTTTGTTTTCTCCTTGAGAGGTGTGCGTAGAATATCTTGAGATGCTCCCATGAGAGATCTGAACTGGTAATATGCCCTGCTGTGAATGCACAGGCATGTTCTGTAATGTCATGTCATTGACATGTTCTGTCATTATACATTAATTTAAACAACAGAAACTGGCTGAGGCATCTCATTTGTTGTTGCCTTTCATATGTTTTATACACCATTATCTTTCCAATCTACCCTTTCTGCTTTATGGAGATTCAGGACGGTTTACTAATGAAAATATAATAGTACTGTAAGGCTGTGTTTTTTCTGTGAGCATTGCTAAACCTCTTACATGATGTTCATAGGGGCAAACATGCAAATACCACCCAAATGAAGCAGACTGAGATTTATCATGTTATTGGGAAGTTGTTACCTTATGTGTGATGCAATTAAATGGCTAATTGTGGTACAATCTAATCAGCCTATACTGTTATCAGAGCTGGCACATGGCCAAGAACTTGTCAATATTTAGTGATATGGTCATATTCCCTCTAAAAAGAACCTGCCAACAGCTACAACAGTTTAATGAAACTACGCAGGGGAGGAAACATAAAAAGAAATAGCTTACATCGGCTAATTATTATTGATTTGACACATTCTGTGTCGTAATGATGTTTCAGGCTGAGGATACCAATAACCAATTACTGGTGGTGCTTAAGCAGTCATTAAGATTGTTTTACAAATGCTTGCCAACATGAATAATTGAAAGGATACAACCAAACATGATTTTTCTGGCGATTAGACTGGAGAAAGCAAACCTGAATGATCAAGATAGATTGTACTTATGCCCATCACATTCATAACAGAACATGGACTAACAAAAAAAAACAACCAAGGCAAATTATGTCTGTCCATCTTTAAGCACATGAGCAAGTTCCTTTAGGCAAACTAATACAACAGCAAAATGACACAAAAGTCAATAGAGAATGCTCAGAGCCAACTGCATCTCAGTGCAACATACCAGTCTGCTTTCTTGACAACAGACATAACTGGATGTTGGTTTCGGTTTATGGAGAGGAAAGCTGCCTAAAGCTCAGTGCTTACAGATCCTGACATAGAGACTAGCGTAACTGCTGTGGATGAAGAGGGTCTCGGGAAAATCCCCTCTGACTGCATTCAAACAACAAGCCCTGAGTCAGGAGGGAATCTTTGGCTGTTTTGACATCCAGCGCCTCCTTCGTTCCCCCCTTAAAAAAGCATAAATGTCATGCCTTTCCTATGATATGCCATGATAATAACTTCTACTCACAATTCTGTCCTAAGCTGCTGGGAAAAAGGACCCCCCCCTCCGAATAATTCCTCTTTTCAATCGACTCTAAAACGGAGGGATGAGCCACAAACTGATACTGCTGGAGGTTGATGGGTTTCCCTCATGCCTGTCTGGGCTTACTGTCGACGAGAATCATTCCCCAGGTGACAACTAGTGGCAGACACCTCCATGGGGATAAAAAAAATGGCCAGATTCAGGGAGAGGGGGGGATGTTAGAGACTATAACCCCAACCGAAAGGTCCTTTCTCTGGCTTTAGATGGTGACAAATGTGGACTGGCAGAGTTTTGTCATCCATCAGGGCGAATTGGTGTCAAAGTGTCAGGTGTGAGAGGTTACAGAAAAATGGCACAGGTATTGATCTAGGTTTAGCACAATATAAACTGGCTGCACAGAAAAGACAAAAAATAGCACTGCACTTTCATTAAGCACCTTTAGAAAGGAGTGAACTGCCAGGACAGAGGTTTTGCCTACGCTATGTTACAGCAGTTTATACTGCCATACTGACCTAGAGAGCAGTTAACGAGGATCTGACTGTTCTGACTATTTACACACAAACCCACACTCACATACACAGGGTGAAGAGAGAGAGAGAGAGAGAGAGAGAGAGAGAGAATGTGTTTGAGAATAGAACAGGGACTGTGGTGAAGAGATTAATGAGCTGAAACTTCCTGTCCCTCTTTATTCACTTTCTAATTTTTTTGCTCTTGTAACCCCCCCCCCCCCACATTTTTGTCACGTTCCTCATGCTTTCTTTCTCTCTCTCCCTCTCTCCCCACTGCCTGCAAATGATGCATGGAGGTGCTTTATCTCTGAAGGAGGAACTCATTTACAGATGAGAGGGAGTTTCCGCTCCCCACATCTCTCTGTCTTTCCCTTGGTGTTTTTCTCTCGGGGTAAAGGTGATTTGGTGGAAATGAAGTGAGCAGCTTCTACTTCTCCATCTCCAGAGGTGATGGTGGCTAAACAGATGCTGCTCTTACCAGCCTCCCCCTGCAGCAGCGCCAGGCTTAGAGGGTAAAGTGAGGGCTCCCGTTGGCCAACCTCTGCTCCCCTCTCCTGCTCCTCCAGCCCTCCCTAATAGAGCAGCTGTGCCACCTTTCCACCCTCTTTAGCATGACAGGGGTTCAGCCCAAACTAGAGATTACACAGGATTCTCAGCAGGGCGTAGGTCTGGGTCTGCTTAATGCGATCAGCAAAATGGAGAAAAAGAGTAAAAGCAAAAGACACAGCTCTGAAAAGAGCCCTAAACTTACAAAATAGCTCACGTAATCACTGCCGTAGCCTCTGAAGAGCTGGTGACTAGCGAATAACCTGCGACTGTATGACCCTTAAGGGCAGGAGCATGAGCTTTTAGCTGGCCCCTGTATGGATGCATTAAACATCGTCTGGACCCAGGTGGGTTTTTAGATTCCACTCAACCCACCGCTCCCTTTCGAACTTCCAAATTGCACAGGATCCTTTGTTTCCTCAAGCCCTTTGAATATGCCATATGGGGGAACAGGATCCTGTGCAATGCCGCAGTATTGACATCCAAGGGCATCACCGGGGGAATATCTCTCGTCCATCGGCGAGAGGAGTTGTGACTCGGCACGGGGGGTTATAGGAGAGTGGGTGGAAAGAGTCACGGCGAGGATGAGATATTATCCCCATAAAGAGTCAATCCTCTTACACTGCAATATGGCCTAAATGGACTGATTGACAAAGAGATCAGGCCACTCGCCACAGCCGAGCAGCCGAGTGGTAACTGCTTAATGTACGACCTACTGGTGAAGGAATAGAGAGTGGGATGGGATGGGGATGGGGAGCACTGTACTGTATGTGTGTGTGTGTGTGTGTGTGTGTGTGTGTGTGTGTGTGTGTGTGTGTGTGTGTGTGTGTGTGTGTGTGTGTGTGTGTGTGTGAGGAGGGAGATGGAGAGAGAGAGTAATAGAGCGAAAAGTGCTGTTAGCAGATGCAAAAGCCTTTCACAGTTTAAAGCAAAATAAATAAATAAAAGTGGGAAAACTTGGGGAAATGGTAAAATGGTAGGATGCAATGACTCTCATTGCAAGCAAAAAGAGCTAATCAATGCAAGCAAATTTTTGAGGCTATCACAGAGCTATCCTTTAAGGCCTGAGTTTTATAGACTGTCATAAATATGATCTGGGCTTGTGAACTCTCATTGACCTCAAAGAGTATTGCAGTCAATACCTCCCACCATGGACTCATTGGAGCAGTTAAAACAAGACCAATATGGCCTTTGCACAACTCCATTCACATTAATCTAAAGGGGAGACTTGCCCCAAGGAGAGCAGTGTAGGAGGGAACTAATATTCTGCCCTTTTACCCTCATCTTGCGGTGTGCCCTCTGTTATTGGACACACACTGTGATGTCAAAGAAATCCCAGTTGCAGTACAGTAATGCGTCTTGCCTGTGTTTTTGAATGTGTGTGTGTGTGTGTGTGTGTGTGTGTGTGTGTGTGTGTGTGTGTGTGTGTGTGTGTGTGTGTGTGTGTCTGTGTCTGTGTGTGTGTAGGAGTATGTGTGAACTTGTGAGTGGGTGAGAGAATGAGAGAGACGGTGGAAGAGGGAGAGGTGGAGAGGAGAAAGTGAGACCATTGGGACTCTGTCCAGAAATGGCTGCTCTGTGCTGTTTTGTTGAGATGCACTGTTACGGTACGGCGCGGTTCAGCTCAGCTCTGGCTTAATCAAAGTGAGTGCCCCTGTCACGGACGTGCGCTCACATGCCGCGCCCCCCTCCGAGGTGGAGACGCTCGGGCGATAAATAGCTCATCTGACAGGCCACTCCTCAGGGACTGGAAGGGAGGGGGTGGAGGAGATGGTGGTGGTAGTGATGATGATAGCTATCCACTTCAAATAGCCATGCCACAGATGCCAACTAAAACAACAGTCACAACAATGCCCACAGATGCAGTGGAGAGGAGAGAGCTTTCCTGACGTCCAGCCACAGACCTGGCTCATAGAAGCAGGTACGGAGGTATTGACCCTTTTGTGTGTCAATGACGTACATCTTAACAGGCTACTACTGCATACAGGTTACATCGAGCAGCATGGCTAAAGTAAGATACACTAAATGTAAAACCCTGCCTTTGTCGACACCAAAATGACGGGGAGAACTTGTGACATGCAGACATTACAAAGAGATATGTGCATGTCAATTTTCTGTGAACATTCTGTAGATGGGTGGCTCCTATAATCACAAGTCCTCAGCATTGATTGTCACATTTATCAATGCCCTTGGGTTAAGGTGAAATGCAAGTATAAAAGACCTGTGTGTGTGTGTTTGTGTGTGTGTGTGTTTTTTTCTTTTTTGTCTGTGGCAGCATGCCCTGGCCATTTCATATTCATGACCCAATCTCAGTGAAAGCAGACACTGGTTACTGCTACTATTTCGGCCAATCACACCAAGTAGCTCATTTTCAGAGCTGAACGAGAGGGCTAATGTTAGAGCGAGGCCTAGTGAGGGGCATGGCAATGAGGGTCCAGAGACATAGAGCATGCCCGCGCGCGTGCGCTCACACAGAGAGAGCGCTGTTCGCCTGCCACCTGCTGCTCCAGGCATACTAAAGAGACACACAATTAAGAGGTATCTGCTTATTTGCTGTTGAGGGGCTGCAGGATCTGAGGTCTGCAGGGTCTTCCCTCTCCATATAATGAGCATCTCCAGCCCAGCACCTCCTTCACCTGCTCTGCCGCGAGGAACACACATCATTTCTGTGGAACTGACTCAGGGACTTGAAAGACAAATGAAAGGGGTCGGAGGCCACCATTGGCATCAGCCCCCCCCTGTCTCTCTCTCTCTCTCCCACTCACTCTCTCTCTCTCTCCCTCTCCTTCTTTCTCTGCTGTCTGTTTCTATCTCTCCTTACCCTGCATGTTTCAGTGATGGCTGATATAAATGGCTTCCCAGGCTTGACAGGGAATATTTGCCTCTCATGCACTTCATTGTGAGAGCCATTACCGGTAGGCTGATTGTCTCCTGCGGAGGCTGTGAGCATCAAGTATGAGATGTGTTTTGATGTGATGTGACTTTTAAATACACCTGTATTATTGTTGTGCATTGGATCTGCAAAGCAAGCACTTTGAGCGAAGGGGACAATTTTCACCTGCAATATATGCTTTACTCTTGCAAAATGTAATACCGTTTACATATGGATATAACATTATTACCTAAGGCTATCTTATGAGAGGGGGGGGGGGGGGGTCATGTTATGCATATGCAGAGCAAGCTTGTGTTGAAGAGACTGAACAATGCACTCAGCTCCACTTACAATTCCAATCGATCCACGCATTTCCCGTACCCAGGGCATTTTAGTGCTCAGATCCCCAGACCGGCAATCGCGTTAGCGGGTTCAGCGCGGGGCCTGTTACTACATTATCGGTGCTGTGTTAGTGGGCTTCAATCACAGTAATGCACTCTGTCTGCTCGTGACCTCTCCTGCTCCTCAGCTGTATATCAGCCATCCAATACGGCGCTCAAGGTAAACCCTAGCCAATGACATGCACAGAGACGGAAAGGGCGATGAGGGGAGAGCACATAGGATGGTCGGGGGGGGGGAGGGCAGTGCGGACCTGCACATCTAATCGACAGCTAATGTTTGTATTTCGTTTCAGCTACACAAACAGATGGACATCTGTTGCGCCTTCCCATTGTAGGGATGCACTTTTTTTGGAGCACAGCAAACCACAAGACTGAGAAAACTGACGTGTTGAGGAGTCGTGCTGTGCCCTGGGTGGACCGCAGATTGGGCTCATAGTGTCACTGGGGCCGGTGCGGGCTGGGGGTTATTGGGACAGTGATGAAACAGCAGGTAATCTGGCATCGGCAGCCAAGTCTATACTGTGCATACGCTATGACTCTATAGTTTTATAAACAAGTTTTCTTTAGGAGGGAATGTGAGATGGAGACTTCCAAAGGCTGAAGAGGTAGGAAGAGGGAGAGAAAGACCGAACTGAGAGAGAGAGAAAGACACACAGAAGGCAAAAAGTGGGTGAGAGAGAGCACGGAAGGAGAGCTTGAGGCGGGAATAGGGTGTGGAAAAGTGGGAACCTAGCCAGAGAGAGAGAGAGAGAGAGAGAGAGAGAGAGAGAGAGAGAGAGAGAGAGAGAGTCATGCAGGACTGCCACCCTCCTGACGACTGAATGGAGGCCCTGCCACACTGTAACAGGATTCGCCAGGCGACAATGGCGAAATTCAGTTGCTACGGTTACACAGCACAGTCTGGCCTGGGGGAGACGATAGGAGGAGAGGGGGCCATTTGTGACATCCACGTAGTGTCTGTAATCCCACAGCCCTCTCATTGCTATCAGACAGGTCTTCTGCCGGCTGGTGCTGAGTATAAGACGCCGGCTAATACAGAACTACTTTAAAAAAGACAGTCAGTTCTTGTGATAAGTGAAAGCCCACTGTGTAATCATAATGGAGAAATAATTAGCGTATGCAATTATTCGCCGTAATAGAAAGCACAGTGTGCATGGTTCTTATGGAGGGAATGATGGTAGGTTAAGAGAACAGACACTGCAGCTTCGCTCAAGAAAGCGATATGTCTTCCTTAACACAGTCGTCTGGACAGCCTGTACTGTTATTGCAAAATTCTACACACACAGCTACAGTACGCACACTCAGATAAACCTAGGAGCTGCCTGGTGCCAGAGACAAGAAGGGGTTAAGTGCCTTACTCAAGCACTCAAAGTGGAAGTTGATGACAGAGGAGAGAATGTGGTTTTTATGTCGAGATATGAGGCCAGAAAAAGAATCTAGGCTGAAAAAAATACAATAGTCTCCCACTTCTCAATGAGATTTACTCTGAGCTTAAGTTTATTGTTGCTCCGGGGTCTGGTTGTTTGCCACCCTGTCTTGTGTAAAGCTGTCAATAACAGCACAATACATCTGATTATCGATTTTCCTTCTGCTAGATCAAAATAACTTCTATTTGTCATTGATTAACCAGGCAGTGAATAAAAGTTCATTTTCTCAGGGATAACTTTGCTTGATTAAAAAAAGCAAATTAACACAGCGAGACAGAGGGGGTCAATATATCTGACAGTATCTATAAAGTGGATAGACTTCCAGGCCTATTTTGAAACTGAGTAGGCCCTAGGCTTACAAAAACACTAGTGACACAGAGTGAAGATGGCTGCTTTTTATTTCACTACCCAGGCTGCCGCCCTGGTCTATCAGCATTCTCATAAACAATTGACTGGGTCTAATGCTCCCTCTAAGAAGACGAGAGTGTTGGCTTTTTTAGGAGGGTTGTTCCACTCCTAAGGTTTATCCATCTGAAGCGAGCCTACAGAAAAGGAGGGCAGGGGCATGGCCATCCGTCAAAGGGGTGTCAAGAGGCTGCACAGCAAACCTGAAGCCCTTACATTTGTATTGATTTGCCATATAAAGGTCCTTGGATAATTGCACAATAATTTTCAAGCCGAGAGCACAAATTCAGAGACACTCCCCCTCCCACACACACACACACACACACACACACACACACACACACACACACACACACACACACACACACACACACCACACACACACACACACACACACAAACCAGCAGCCACCCACACACGCCGACATCAGCCCACCCATGCCGCCCTCAAGAGCAGCAGTCCACTTAAGAAGGTTGTCTTAATGTTTAGACTGGCGTCCTTGCTGTAATAGCTGTCTTGTAATGACTATGAAAGCAATGATAGCATAAGAAAAAAAAACAAGCCCCTGGAGCTTTAGAGACTGAATACAGGGATATCTTTGACCGATGTTAAAACTGGCCCTATTCGAAGAACTGGAGTCAACGACAAAGGTAATGAGACGAGTCTGTGTGATTGCATTGTGGGAGCCATAAAACTGCATTTATTGGCCAAGGGGCCCTGCGTTTCACTCAGATTTAATCAGCAGCTGGCCCTTAGAGGAGTCTAGCGCCATGACATACTACAACAGCACTGACAATGTACAGCATTGAATATGCAAGGCATCCTATCCATCTGAACAGACTTGTTGTGCTACTGGTTCCCTCAGGAGACGTGCAGTCTGCGCCTAAAATGGCTTCCAGGATGGTCCAGTTCCAATCCTCTAGTGCTGAGTGCTTGGACAGAAACAAAAAGTGAGTTTTGTGTGTTTATGTGTGTGTGTGTGTGTGTGTGTGTGTGTGTGTGTGTGTGTGTGTGTGTGTGTGTGTGTGTGTGTGTGTGTGTGTGTGTGTGTGTGTGTGAGCACAGCAGCAAACTGTGCAACACCATGAAGTGCCAGACCTGGGCTCTGCCTGTGAAATGTAATGACCCAGTCACTGTGGCTCCCCAACAGCTTCTCTCTACTTGGATGAAAACTAAATTAAAAGCGTGTCACTGGCTGCACTACTGGAAGATTAGCCTGTGGTGGTGCTGCTGCTGATGAGGGTGGGGATGGCTATGAGTTGGAGGCTCATCTGCTCTGTTGCCCCCCCCCCCTCATCCCCACCAAATGCAGCTTGATGTTTACTCAGGCTTTGGAGATATTCCCCAGGAATTAAGCCTCCACTGCTCACCTGTCACTCACCGTCTCACTCCCTCAGTCTCACGCTCACAGTCCTGGAGCTCCAAAGCAGTGCCACTGAGCTGAGCCTCACACCCTCCTCTCTGCAGACACACTTCTGACAGAGAAAGTGGCAAACATGCAAACTCTCTTGCACTCGCTTTCTCACACACACACACACACACACACACACAATCTACAAAAAACATTATGAAATACTCCAGTGTAGCCCTTCTGACATAGATATACCGGTAGTTTGTCTATAGTCTATCATGCCTCATGTTAGCACTGCAGGAATGCTGATCACCAACTTCCCTGAACTGACAGATGGGACAAGCCCTGGACTACACTGAGAACTCCCCGGCACCTCTCCCACACAGAACCTGAACACACACACACACACACACACACACACACACACACACACACACACACACACACACACACACATCCACACACACGTCCACACAAGCCCACACACCGGTTGACACACCAGCCTCAGTCTCACCACCATACATCTCAATCACGCTCCCTGTGAAGTGTGCACCGTCCTGCTGAGACTGCAGAGTGCGCTCTCGTTTTTTAATGACTCTGTTTGCAGTTTGTGTGTGGCACATTAGCAACCGTCGCCCCACGCATGACCCATACACCACGGGCGGATGAATGACCGATGGAGTTGGCATCCTGTTAATGTGGTGGGAGGTATGAAAATTGGATGTACCAGTTAATATTAGTTTTGACTAATGATCTCTTCTGTTAACCACACAAAAAGGAGGCTTCAAGAGGGTGATGTCTGGTTATTAATGAGCCAATAGAATGTTTATCTAGCACCCCGACCGTTGCAAATGAATGCCTGTGAAATTTGATCTATTTAGATGTAATTGCTGCAGCATCCATCCTCTTATCACGGTTAGTATATGGATGGCACTGTAGATGGTGGCGATGGAGTGATTGGTGCTCATTCATTTTCACCTCAACAAAAAAAGACAAAAGCAGTGCATGCTTCCAATTACCTATGCGTGACTCATTGCCGAGCTCTCAGCAATGTGCTCAATTATGATTTGTGTGAAAGTCTGAAAACAGCAAACTGAGATGTCTTTCACAGATGTGATGGACATGAGCCAAAGATATAGTTTGGTTTAGGTCAGAATGCCCTATGCAATGCACATGCGATCTGATGAAGGCCTTGTAGGCCGAAACGTTATCGCCTATTAAACGTCTTTTGTGTGCGGCACCTTTCTTCTCTGACTTAGGTCAGAATGGCACCAAACAAATGTGGCCTTGGTGTCACGTGTCATTTTATAGGTTCATCAGAGTGTCATCATAGGCTGCCATTGCAAAACGCTTTTAAAAATGAACAGTGTCTGGCATGTACCAAATAAATGGCACTATGATTACTGACAGAAACCTTGAACATGTTCCATTTTTTCACCGCTGTCATACTTTATGGCGTAATTATGCATAAATATGCATGAAGTGTATGCCAATTGTGATTCATTCCAAAGTCTGTTCTTCATGGTCTTGTTTTAAAAATATACAGTTGTTGTGTGAATGACCTTACATCTTTTTCTGTTCTGCTGTCTTTTTTTTCTAAACCCATGATGCCCACCATGAAAACTACAACCTGACAGTCTTAACAGAAAACCAGCTTCATCATATACAAATCCCATTTGCTGTTAAGACACAGACACCAAGATTTAACAGCGCCTAAATACATTAGAGGAACTCGCTGGTCATGGTTTGGTTTATGTTGGTGAAAGCTTTTTTTGTGCTTTCCTACAGTGTGTTTTATGGTAGATGAAACACAAAAATTGAATTTTTCATCACAGAGAATATTTATGCTCCTGAGCCCTAATAAAAATGATTACAGAGCCTACAATGGGCGCTAGAGGTTGACCAACAAAAAAATTAAGAGTGGAAAACATGCATATTTCTCTTTTGCCATCACGGTTTTCCTTGGCTCAGTAGTAGTAGTAAAGCACGCTACTTCAGTGACAAGGAGATGAAATTGAAACCCAGTCATCTGTTTAAATATCCCAGTTATTGTCACATGCTAATGAAAACAATTTTTCACTGTTAAATTTGAATAGGAGGAATCGCCAAGAATGCCTGACTGATGAAATAAGATAGAGAGATAGAGAAGGGGGAGAAAGTGATGACAGAGAAGGATAGAGTAAGAAAAATGGGCCAAGAATGTAACAAATACAAAGATACAAAGGGAAAGGCAGAAGGAGAATTTAGAGAACATAGACAGTGATGTGGTGGGATACAGGGAACATAGACAGACACAGTGATGTGGTGGGATACAGGGAACATAGACAGACACAGTGATGTAGTGGGATACAGGGAACATAGACAGACACAGTGATGTGGTGGGATACAGGGAACATAGACAGACACAGTGATGTGGTGGGATACAGGGAACATAGACAGACACAGTGATGTGGTGGGATACAGGGAACATAGACAGACACAGTGATGTGGTGGGATACAGGGAACATAGACAGACACAGTGATGTGGTGGGATACAGGGAACATAGACAGACACAGTGATGTGGTGGGATACAGGGAACCGACAGCTTCTCCCCAAGTTGTTACTTTGGCTTGGCTGTCCCTGGGTCTCTACAAGGTACATGTTGTATTTCCTATTCAGACTCATTGTCAACCCCTACTTGATTAGATGATGATATATTGCAAAATCAGCTTGTGTTAGGCACTGCAAGGCAAGGAATTTGTGACAATACGTTGATTAAACAACAAATTGATCTTTGACAATTTATAGTCATACAAGAGGCAACAATCAATAGCTTCATTGAGATATTAGCTATATATTCCAAAATGGGTGCTAAAGTCTATGTGTACTGAGGTTAATATCAGGCAAAACAACTGCTGACCTGCAGCAACTCAGCCACAGAATTCTCTTATCTAGCCCATAACATTTGCCACCTCTATGCACTCTCTTATTACCAGGCCCTATTCCTGATAGGGTCTGCTGGACCTAAAGGTTTGGGGCAGGAGAGGGTGCAGTCATTGGTGGCATCCTGCCCTCTTCAATAATGTGTCGCAACACCAACCTTATGTCACCATTGCGTTGACTCTCATCCGTTTATCCTGGGTGTAAGTTCAAGCAGGCCAGCACTCCATCAAGGAGTGCCCTTGAGACAGAAGGAAGGTGAGGGAAAGAATGGGCTACAGAAGAGTCTCTAGGCTCCTACTGCACGTGTGCTTCTGCCACAACACACCACTCGACATCAGCATGACTCCTCTGGATGATCCAAAATGGCAACGGGTGGGGAAGGGGAGACGAAGAAGCCAAGAGTGAATCAAATCTGGCGAGTAAAGCGTGTGATTTAGGTGAACGGATGACTTACAAGCCTTCCCGAGGATAAAAGCCAATTAACTCCCCGGCAAATTCCAGTGGTGGATTTGCCTTGTGACATTAAGCGCAGACATATGGTAAAGTTGCATGTAATTGGATTATGGTGATTAATACAGCTCATCATTTGCTATGTGTAAAGCACGGGAATCACAGAGATAGCAAATATCCTCGTTGGCTTAGACAGGTTTGAGGACAGATGCCAGTCACAGTGATAAAAACCTTTGAAAAGTATTCAGGATGCTAATGTGAGGTTTACCACTCCACAAGCACATTCTATCTGAAGAACCCTCCGGCTTGCAGACGACATCAAGAAAAGGATGTGGTTGCTGGTCGACAAGCAAATATACACTTCAGGGTGTTGACAAGAAAATGCACCAAAATGCAATCTGACTATTTCTTGTGAATTTTAAATGGAGAGGCATGGAAACAATCTCAGATGTGTCACCAAGACAAATGAAGCCATCATGCTTGCATCTGTAGGTCATCTCTATGAATTGTGAACAACAGTAGTCTTGCCGCAAGCACATGGCAGGCAAACAATGAATTTAACAGAACAGAGGCCGCCGACAACTGACAGTGGAAAAACGCAGAACCTCTGAGTGGGCAAAGAATCACTTTGTTAATAATCTGACTGGAAGGGAAAAATGAACACTGAGTTTTCACTGAGTCTGCTGCCTGATTTACAATCTACAGAAGATGCAGTTATTTCAGTTAGCAGGTTCTACAACACAATAGCTTTTTCACAGTCTCTCATACAGCAGCCTTTAGGGGAGATTTCTTCAATAATACAGCACCTCCAGAAAATACTGTACCCAAAGCCTCCAAGGGAGAACACAATCAATCATGGCCTCCCTTTGTGACCTCAGATGCCCGAACTTTTAACTCACTACCCACCATTCTTATCTTCATATTCCAAACCATCTGTGCATAAATAGAGAAATAAATAATAAATGGTTAAATGAATGTTTCAAACCAAAAGCACTTAATTAGAACGAAAATTGTTATAACAAACCAGACGCTACATGTGTGGGTGCTTTTTGCCGGCTGCAGGGTCAGAAGGAAGAGAGAGAGAGACCTCTAAGACGAGCTGCTCCACTGCCCTCCAGCATACAGACTCTCCTGTGCTGGAAAGTTGTCTGCAGGGATGTTATGAAATCCATGGAGGGTTTCTTAGAGCCCCTACAACATCTGTCCACTTGCCAGGATCGACATCTACCCCCTGCCAGGAACTCTCAACTGCACCCCCCACCCCCCCGGATAGATTCCACTGCCACTGAGTGTTCTCCCACAGAAGCTAAGGGGGAAGGACTAACACTTGAATTTTTTATAGAGACCATGTCCTTGTGCAACCCCACGTGACTGTGTGCGATGGAGCCTGCTGTAAGCCTGTGTCTAGAGACAGAAGCCCAGGGGCTCAATCAACAGATGAACATCAGATCTCAGGATACTTTCTTGTTGACTTACAGCAAGCCAGCATTAGAATCCGGGGATACAGCCTCTGAGAAACACAGACAAGCTCTGAAAAATCTCTTTTCCATTCGTAGTGCTGCTATTCTGTATGCCTGCTGACATGGAAGCTCTAAGCATTATGACTCCTCACATCTATGTGATGGATTCACCTGAGTTAAAGCCACATGATTTACTGTAACATGTAATGAGAAATGTATGCCATATGATACCACAAGCATGTGGCAATTATGAGGATAGCAAGAGAGTTTGAATAAAGCCTGTTACATGGCTCAGTCTCGTGGTCACAACAGATGAGCCATTTCAGGCAGTGGAGAATGCTGAGGGGTCTTGGCTTCTGCAGCATCCTACGTCAGCAGCATTTGAAAGGGGACAGTTAGTAAACATATGTGAGCATCGTTCTCAGGAGAGCTTTATAAAGGCCTTTCCATTCAAGGCCATCCCTCCAGCCCCTACACACACACACACACATTATTTTCACTGCACCCCAGGGACCAGTTATGAACCTGCAAGGACAGCCCTCCTCAGGCCAGGCTCTTTAGCCATTAGCAACACCAACAGTGTGTAGCCTGCTGCTGCCACCAAATACACTGCTGCTCCACATATTCACCACCAGACTTCAAATAAAAGAAGAATGCAACCTAAAGGACCAAAAGCATCTTGAGATGGGACAGTCCTCTCTCACATAACTCTACAGCAGCGAGAAGCCATCAGATCACCTGGCACTGTGAAAGCAAGGTCACACTACTAGGGGTGTGCTGCTGTGTCCGATGGACTCATGGATAAGCCAATCAAAATCATTCTTCAAAATTCCCTTGTGGTTTGTACTGACTATTTGAGTATACACTGCCGTTCAAAAGTTTGGAGTCACTTAGACATTTCCATTCCACTCCATTATAGACAGAATACCAGCTGAGATCAGTTGCATTGATTTTTTAATCAGGGCAGCAGTTTTCAGATTACATCATGTGCTTTAATTGCAAAAGGGTTCTCCCATGTTTTCTCAGTTAGCCTTTTAAAATGATATCAGATGGTTGCTGATAATAGGCATCTGTATACTTGTAGATATTGCATTAAAGATTAGCTATTTCATCCTACAACAGTAATTTACAACATTAATGATGAAAACAAGGACATTTCTAAGTGACTCCAAACTTTTGAACGGTAGTGTATCTGTGAGTGAAGACAGAGAGAGACAAGAGGGAGAGAGTGTGATGCGGAAAAAAAGAGAAATTGAGGGAGGCCAAAATAGATAGATAGAAATAGGAGCAAAGAGAGAATAGATAGAGTGAATGGAGACAGATGTGGGTATTTATGTGTCAGCATGATGACACTTCACTCTTCTGTTTGAGGAATGTTAAATGAGTAATAATTACAGTGATTAATATCAATGATTAAATGTTCCTATTAATGATTATTCCTGTAATTAGAATCAGTGGGATGCAATATGCTGTGGTTGTAATTTCCCCATGCAAATCAAGCTGCATTAACCCCCCTTTGCAGAATCTTCAACTGGAGAAAAGCCACATGCACAAGGTTTACTTTGCTGGCAAAGATCACGTCACTGGCTCACTGTGTTCACGCCAGATCTCAGTTCCCTTAATCCTCCATATTGTGTTGATTTTTCCACAAGGAAATGTTGGAAAAAAATGACTGTTGTGGAAAAAAATGACCCTCACAGAGATTTTTGGATTAACATAGGGTATTACAAAAGAGAAAAAAGACAATGCCAGATGTCTTCACTACTGCAATCCTACGAAATAGCAGAATTTTAAACAGTTAGTGGTGTAGTTTTGTCATACTGTATCACCGTCTGCTAAATAAAAGCAAAGCAAAATCATAGAAAAGGTTTCTGTGCCACACACTTACTGTATTTTATGCATCTCTGAAAGATTTAAATAATGCCTGTCAGACAACAAATCATGATGAGGCATGTAAGGCATAGTGTAGTGAATCCACTCCGTTACAGGCAGCTGGATAAACTAAACAAGAGCAGCCCAACTCAGACACAACAAGATCTTTATCTGCCTGAATAGGACCTGTACTCTAACTAACCATGTTTCAGAGCAATTTACAGCAGTGGATTTCTGTTGAAATGGACCCATAAATGAAGCATGTGGTGTTAGGGCTGTGCTGTCCCTTGTTACAAGGGGCAGGATAAATTGCTGCAAGGTTTTGCACCGTCTGGTAATCTTAATCCCACACAATCAAGGCTGTTAAGAGTTCAGCCACAGAGCCACTGCATGGCTGTTAAACCTTCAAGCCTCTAGCACATTTCTCCATTACTTGGGGCTTATTCTGTTCTCACATGTCAAAGTCCCAGTTTACAGTGTGAGAGTGGACTACAGGGATGAGATGATTTGGAGCCAGGAGCATAATTCTCTTGGTCTTTGGTCAGGTATAACCTCAAAACTAAAAAGTACAACTACTTCAGATATATGTGCCATCTTAAAAAATCATATACCATGATGTGAGTGTCAACAGAAATGTGTGAAGCGTTTTATGCATAACAAAATGGAGTGTCTCGTGTGAGTTTGATCCAGGCCTCTGGCATATCATTATTCGGGATAAGTGTCCATTTCACTGGTGGGTGAGAAAGCATCATTGCATGATTGCAACATGGTAAATGTCAGATATTCTTTATCCTCTGCTGGCCATCTGTTGTGTGAGCGTGTCGGGGCGGAAATGCTGACCTGCAGCGGCAGCAGGCACCTCTTTTCCTGGAGGGAGGGGCAAAGCTGTGACCTCCAAAAACTGTTGCAAAAGCTAAACCACTAACCAATTAGGAGACCAAACCATATCAGTGGGGGCAAAAGCTAAACATCAAATCAGACCAGTCAACGCCATTGCAGTAGCTTAGGGCAATTCCCAATACTAGCTAGAGAAAAGTAAACAACCAGGATACTGACTGTTCTTTATGTGCCGTGTTCAATGAACTGTAATAAAACATGTGAAATCCAGCGTCCACGAGAAAAGGGATTAGGACACCAGTGAAAGCTTAGTGGGTGAAAACGCCATAGAGTGTAGGGGCAGGGGGAGTTGTGGACTGAGCAAATGCTAGCTCAGCTCATGCAAATGCTCCCCCAACCCGATGCATTCCAACCTTTCCTCTGTGCTGCAAAGGTTTTCCCTGGCTTTGATCCGCTGAAAACACGGTCTCATTTCTAAAGTGTTAAACATGTCCATCTGTTTTCCCGGGGCCAAAGCAACAGCCCAGCGCAGATCCCGCCGAGCACCTTGATCATCTACAGTGGCAGTTGGTTTCTATAGCCGTGCCTGGGAGCCAAGGCGAGCTAATCCCTTGCGCCGTGGCAAAGATGGATATGTCAGCGTGCATCCATCCATCTGTTAGTGCCCTCTTACCCATCCGGCTCACAGCAGCAGCCTGTCTGAGAACAAAATGGATGCAGCACCAGGTCTGGGATGGAATGGCTGGACACCGAGAGTAGCATACTACCCTCTTTCCTATTAGACACAACCACCCCACCCCCCACCCCCCACCCCATCCACCAAAACTGTCTGAGATCAGACTGAAAGCTTTCAGAGTGAGCCACTGATGCTTGCCTTGCCATGAAACCTGTACAATTTAGTTTCCACCCTCAAACACTTAGTGACCAACTCCATCATCAAGGGGCGTCTACAAAGCCAGCAGGAGGAAGTGAGCTTATTTCTTATGCCTAATCAGATGCCTTATGCCTTAAAACACACCCAGCAATCCAACCACAACACTCTGCAATTCATGCCACAGCGGGGCTGTAGAGAGATGGAGAGGATTACATTCAGCTACAGTGAGGCATGGAGAGCAAGACTACGGTCACCTGGGGTCACTGGGCGTCAGGCAAGAAACACACACACAGCTGGAGCTCACAACTCTACCCTCAACCGCCCAAAACGTCTTCCTCAGCAGAGCATGTCTGTCCCTGTAGGGAATGTGTGGTCGTCACAAGGCCAACAAAAGGGTGCATGCGTGCCCACCTGTGTGTCCATGGAGCGCGGCCAACACTTGGAGAGAGAGAGAGAGAGCCTGACGAGAATGCTGAGGAGATGGAAGGGGGCAGGAAGATGGGGAGGAGTTACGGAGCGTGTCCAGATGGACATCTGCTCCTCTCTTCCCGCCTGGGCTAATCTGCCCAGTTAGCATCACTCACAGGCCAAAGCCCCTCCTGTGGCAGATGTCCTTGTCCTCCCAGTACCCAAACCACAGAGGCACCACCGACTCTCATTAGGATGACCACTCCAATAAGTCGACAAACAAATCTGCCATAAATGGCTCCAGTGCAACTTGGGTTGTCACTGGCTAAACTGAAGCACCTTTCAAAAGCATCTCTGTGTACTTCTAAAGGCCTTGAAGAGCGGGTGCCATTGGACATCAAAGCAGATTGCACCACTTTTCACCAAGCGGAAATGAGCATCTATACAGCACACTGGAGGCAGCTTGAGGAAAGACTTAGGGATGCCAGGGAAGCGTTAAATGCTTGTTAAGATTAATAAACACCCTTGCAATAACCATCTCCCAAGGTACGTTGATCATTGAATGAGGTCAGACATTTTACATGCTCTTGCAAAGACCCTGTGGAGATTTATGCTATGCAAGAGTGTGTTTGTGTGTTGTGTGTGTGTGTGTGTGTGTGTGTGTGTGTGTGTGTGTGTGTGTGTGTGTGTGTGTGTGTGTGTGTGTGTGTGTGTGTGTGTACTACTGGATACAGAGGCAATACAATGACAGCTACAGTATGAAGGAAGACAAATGAGGCAAACTCCCAGGCATTTGTTCTTTCAAAGGGAAAAAAATAACAATGTGTGAAGAATAATAATCTTCAATGTGGGGCCACACAAAATGCTCAAACCAATTATTTCCAGGAGAACAAAAGCCAGTGGTGGGAGATCTGAAAGGGTAAACAATTGAGTATAATTTGCCTGCAAGCGGGTACATTAAATACAATTAGACACATGCTGACTGGGCCAACACACAGAGGGCCAAGCAGCCCATCACTGCCATGCCACACACATGCGAGCGGTCTGCGTACTCAACACCTGGGTCAGTGTTTCACACGTGCACCTTTTCATCAACGCTGGGCCGGTTTCTTGACAAGACTTATGACCCAATTCCTGCTGTGCAATTATTCACTGTAGCTAGGTAAGACTGCCTAGTGTAACAAAGTGCTCAAATCATACACATCACTTGGGAGAACCAATAGTAACAACAAAACCATGAAAAATCTTCGATGTAAAATGTATCACATTTCAGGGAGAATATTGGTCTCTTTTAGTACAAAGCTTTGATTGAACAAAGGTCTCCAAATGATTTACGATTACAAATGCACAAAAAAATTGTGAGCCTGAATGCCTGTCTTATTTAAGATGCAAGCAACATGACGCGAAGCCATGTCAGCTGTCTGGTTATTGCTGAAGGGAGACGATGGGAAGGCCTCGGCTCATAAATCCTGAACAATTCTGATAATGACGCGCAGGAAGCTCAGCACGTTCCATTCCATTACCGCTCACTGCCCTCCATACACAAAGCCCACAACAGCCTGCGGAGGAACCCTGTGTCCCCCATGAAAAAAAGAGCCAGCAAATAATAAATATGTCAGTTCTCATGATCAGATCGTGCATACCTCATGGCTCTACAAGTTAGAGGAAAAAATAGAGGAAAACAAATCATCACAAAAGAAAAAAGAAATATTTTTATAATAAGGTCCACAAAATACAGCCCAACAGGTTCAGTTTTGTTAACAGGATCGTTTCAGAGCAATGTTCATCCATCCACTAACACTGTCAAGCCAAACTTTTCACAGACTCAACTATTCCTCTGCAGTTCATTTAGCTGTTTTTCTCTCTGGCAGCTTGAGGTTGAGACAAGGAGACGGACATCATCTTAAATTGGGTATAAAAAATGGACAACAGCATACAAAAAATGCTAGCCCAGAAAAAGAACCTTAAAAAATCATTTCACCTCATCCAACACAGCATGTGTGGGTTCAAAACCTCATAGCTCTCTGCTTCCAAACTTTTTTTTTACTTCATTCATTTATAACATTCTCTTTTTTCAGCAAAGCCTATGGGAAGTTTAGCTTAGCTGTTTAACATTCAGAACGCCACTTACCTTATCATCGCCAGACAAGAACACTCTGAGATTCACTCCAAAAAATTCTGGACACACAATACAGAACATCCTGCAGCTCCAGTCCTACAGCGCCTCTAAAGATTTCCCAGGCATTGAAATTGTCATTATCTTCTAAGGGCATTCTTACTGGCCTCTATCATTTAGCTACTAATCTAACTTTCTTTTTATAAGTTAATAATTCCAAAAACTACAATACCAAGGTAATGAGAATAAAATTCTAAATTGTTCTCTGATAAAATATAGTTGTAGTTATAAAAGTCTAATTCCAGCATTGTATTGATGGCAGTAATAACCTTCATGATGCTCTATCTACATAAAATTTGGCTTTCAGATAAATTCCCTTTGACAAGCAAAGACCTCTTCTACTTTTTGATTGTTGCCATAGGGAGCTTGAACCTGGCGCCTTTTTGTTAAAGAAGGACGTTTTACTATCAAACCACTTCATATTTAATATGAGGTGTGAGCCTCGGTTTTTTAGCATGACACTCACCTGACCAATTACAGAAAGTACTCTAAAAGATGGACATAAAGCAAAGGATGGAAAAAGAGCTCATGTCTTACCTAGCACTCCAAGCCGATAGTTCACAGTTATGACAATGACATTGCCATAGCTTGCCAAGATGCTCCCGTCAAACATATTCCCTGTGCCCTCCATATAAGAACCTCCGTGGATGAAAACCATCACTGGCTTGGGACTGCCACTTTCACGAATGTCTGGAAAGGGGAGAGTAAATAATTAGCAATAAATAATAAGGGGGAAATTAATACAACATGAAATGCCATCTCAGTAGTGTCTAATTGTTCTTTTCCCCTTCTTGCTACAGCTTGTGACATAGGCTAAGTTGTATTAATGGTCAGAGACTAACTGAGTTTTAATTTCCTATGCAACATATACATCATATTCCAGGTGACTAGAAACTCCCCACTTAATAACAGTTTAAGGTGAACTAATGTGATCGAGGTTTGGTTTGCTCAACACAGGCCTGTGTTCTTAAATTATTACTTTTTTATCATTTTACTTTATTATTATTTTACTCACATTATTATTCTGTGTTTTACTACAGCACAACTGTTGCTGTTTTGTTTTTATTGTGTTGTTGTGTTTATCTATGGCGTGCAGTATAATATACTATAATACACTACACGTCATAGATTAACACAACAACACAACAAAACAGGTTAAACGTGTGTATTTGTGTGTGTGTGTGTGTGTGTGTGTGTTTGTGTGTGTGTGTGTGCATGTCTATTATTAATGTGTTCTCAGATTTGGGCAAAAAACACACTCATATCAAAATAAAACCATTCTGAATATGTATTTCTCCCAGTAAGCATGATATCTCATCTAGATGTTTTTATTTTTGTTGTGATACTAGGACCTGAAGCAGAGCAAGGAAGGCTGACAAATGTATGTACTGTCCAAACATTATGAATTTGTTTGAAATTGTAGCCTAAAATTATTCAGGATATTTATTATAGGGTATGTTAAATAGTTACATGCTTCAATTAAATTGCATCTCATTTCATTCCATATCTATTCAAACCCAGTAGAATACTCATAATCACGTTCCTCTTCTGCAAACAAGAAAAGCCTTTTATCAGGGGTACAGTGTATCCACGCACACATTAGATGTTTTTATTGATGTTTGGTGGTAAGGGACATCCAAGAAGTCTCTGAGTAAGCAGCAGAACGAACACAGAGCTATTATTTGTAATGATATTCCATACTGTTTACTCTTCTTCAAAAAAGTCTTCCTCATATCATCCAGTCTTTTGTTTGCTGTTGTTTTCCTTCCCAGGTCTGGCTCATGTTAGTTTTCTTGGATGGTCTCTGATGGGATCCTGAGAGACAAAGAGAACTCTCCTCCTCTTCTTAACGTGGCACACTTTGAGGCTCATCGTATCCTCTTTCAGAAAAGGACCATCTCATTGTTGTTTGTCAGTGGGTGATGAACCCACTGTGTTTACGCCGGTGTGGTCTGGAGACGTTGGACACTTTAGTGTGTAAAAAAAGTATTCTGTATATAAACAAGGTCTATCTGCAGTGTGTGTGTGTGTGTGTGTGTGTGTGTGTGTGTATGTGTGGTGAGTAGTCTAGAATCACTCTAAAGACATAAGGGAGAAAACATGAGAGAAAAACATAAATAAAGAGTTAGAAATTGATAAACCGGGCTGGGAGAAAACAAGAAAGGAGTCAGGAGAGAGAGAGAGAGACAGAGAGTGATGAGAGTGAAACTCAGGATTATTAACCTACAGAATATGAGGGCTGAATTCTCCCTCTCTTCCCTCCCAAAATCACATATCTGAGTCTTCACATCTTCCATTCACTTTGATGAATTAATTGAATCACAGCTGAGCAACGGGACTCACACGAGCCCGTAAACTGGCACAGCAATGATCTGGGAGTCTAATGCCAGATAATGACAGACATGAAATTCTTCAAAGAAATTAATACTCCGTTGTTCCTTTTTTGTTCTGTAAGGGCTGAGGCCGCAACAGCATAAAAAGGGCCTTTTGATATTGTATATATTACGATTTAATGTCTGTGTCTCAAAACTTCCTTGATCAATAAGAATAATACTGAGGCTCCATGCATTTTAACATCTGCTTAGAGGCCAGAAAAAATCCTTCTCGCATCAAAGTTGTTGACAAGTACTGCACATCAGACATCTCAGAGGAACGAATGTCAGTAAGCAGTAAGGCATTTGTGATGTGCTTGTGTGAGTGTGTACAGCTGCTCAGTATGTGTGCACGGAGTTTGTGTTTACGGTTTACGGTTACAATTGCCATGTGAGTTTACTAGGAACTTGGTGTGATGATGGGTGCATTCCAATTTTGTTGCGATATGAAAATAATTTCCCAGTCTGAACGGATGTCATTCTGCTGGTGTACACACTTTAGGTGCCAAACCATCAAGACAATGGGACGCTACTGGAGCTAAGGCCCAAACCCAATCAGTGCCTCCCACAGCATTGTGTCATAGCCAGCCACTCTTGATCCCTGGATTGGGCTGATCACTGATAATTGTTTAGGGATACCAGTTCCTCTGTGCTTCTTGTAAGAATGAGATGGCACTTCCCCACTATTGTCTGTGTGTGCCATTCTCCCCAGCCATCTCCATCTCTCTGAGATGTGGGTGACATCTGACCTTGTGTGCACCTGAAGAAACCTTGATAAATAAAGATTTCCAGACTGGTTGAAACCAATGAAGCGCAACTGCAATTCCAATGTCATTTCAAGATATCCTCAGCAACAGATCCTTGAACTGCTTCCATTCAATTTGATTAGGGGAACACATGATATTATTGCCCATCAGCATCAGATATTGTTTGTGCCTTTGTGTTTGACTCTCATTTAAAGTGTTCATTCCAGGGAAAACGTATCTGTTCCATCATGAGGCTCCTTCAGATTAAGAATGGGTCGGAGATTAAATGTTCATAGTGAAGAGCAGAGGTAATTCCAGAAAGTTTGCTTGAAAAATGATAGTCCATCAAGTAAATCAAAAACTGGGTGGCAAAAAAGCTTGGAAAAACACACTAAAAAATCCAAGGTTGTGAGAACACAGTGGGGCAAATGTCCTGCTGTTTACCGAGTTGTAATGCTCAGCTCCTGTGGGGTTGGGGGTTTAAAGTATGTGGAACAGTTTAGACTTGTAAAGCTCTGCCGTGGGACGTGGCTGCCTCTCAATGAGTTCACGGAGCACAAGTCTCATGGCATATTGTCTTCTGTAGTTAAGAGGATTGTTTGTTTGCCCTGAATTCTTTATAAGTCAACGCATGACGGTTTGCGGGGCTTTCTGTGTGTCTGCATGGTTCTAATCTTTTGATGTGCAGATCAAAGACAGCTGCCTCATTCCCTGTTACATTTACCCTAATTGGTGCTTATTTCATGAGATCATACTGGAAATTGTCCATATTAAGTCTCTGTTCTGTCTTTAGGACTGAGGAGAAAATACTCTAATGAAGTCACGTAAGGTATCCTAATAATACTGTCGCTATGACAGCATAGTAATTTGTGATATGTATATTAAGATACTGCTTGTGATGAGTCTTATATTTAATAGCAACAAATATATTTCTATTATTCCAATGGGGATGTTTTCATCAGATCCAGGAACAGACTATGTTGCGTAGGAAACTTACTGGCTGCGCCAAAAAAACTGTCTATGATTAAACTATTTATTGATGTTAGCACTGATGTACAGGCTACAAAGTAAGACTACATAAGTAGTTGTCAAAAAGCAGAGGGGTTAAAAATCATGCAAAAATGTGTTAAGAGTTGGCAGTGGGGTTAATAATAATCAGTATTATTGTTTAAGTAGGTGGGATGCAGTATGTTAAAAATAAACAAAACAAAAGGAGAAGTCAGGCAAAAATCTATGGTGGGTTATTAACATTTAAGCAATTTTGGAATGACGGGAAACATTGAACATACTCTGAAAACATCAAGCAAAAAAGACAAAACACATCCAGCCAAAAACTAGGAAGAAAAAGAATCTTCACTTTCAAAAAAAGGACAAGAAAATGTAAGAAAAACAAAGAAGAAAAAAACTGGAAAGGGTTTCCTTTCATGCAGATCAGTTTTGCACCAAAAAATACCTTCGTCCTCTGCACCGTCATTATCACCTAAATCATCACTCTGTTTCTTTGTAAGGGGACCTAGGATCAAGAATGGAGAAGATGGAGGAAACAGAATACAAGAACACACAAGCCTTTCAATAAAAAAGTGCTTCAAAGACAAAGAACTTTCACTTTCGTCTTTTTCTCTTGTATGAGCGTTTATCTTAAAGAGCAAAAAAGAGGAGATCTAAACAATTAAATTATTCAACAAATGTGGGTCTGGCTTCTATAAAGTATCTACAGAGGATTGTTCCTGCAAAGAAACAAAGAAGAAAACTCTAGTGGTTCAACTGAAGCCCCTTCAGAAGAAAAAAAAAGGTTGCAAAAACTTTTTTTTTGCTTGCAAGCTTTTTACCGTATTTTGAAATGGGGTCAATGAGTAAATATCAAAAGACGGTATCACTGGTCACTGGCAGACTGTTACAAAGACCCAAGACCTAAACGGCCCATATTCAGAACTACATAAAAATGGCATATTCATTGCATACATTAATGTGTCAATCATAATGTACAGAATTACCTTTAAGATTGCATCATGCTATATTATACTTTTTTATATATAATTTTATCACATATAGCAAAGATTTTAGAAAATGTGAGCATATTTTGGCAAAACCAACACAGTATGGTTAGGCCTATATCAAAAAAATCTCAGCTACACTTGTTTTGTGTTTATAATAAGGTCTAAATCCATTACATAGCCAACCTGCCCAAATGAAAATAAAACACAGGTGTATGAGGTGGCTCCAAACACGTGGGCAGTTCATATATAGCAGTTCACTAGCTATGTTTATTTTGTCATCAGCAAACCATAGCACAAGCAACGTGGCAAAGGTTGCTATACTGTATAATCACTGTTCCTGTCTTAATGTTTTCTTTGTTTAAAAACTATACACAAACATAGACTCTTAGACATACTCCCACACACAGCCACACTTAGATACACATGGACACACAGTCACACATATAGAAATACAAACAAAATACATGAGCTCACAACATGGACATTATTATTCAAAAAGCAGAAGCCATCATGCAGGACCTCCTACTGTATGCATGCAAAGCAGACAGGAGTGTACAGACACCAATGAAGAGAGAGAAAGAGAGAGAGAAAAAGAAGACTGAGCGTCCGTGAGAGAGAGCTAGGCGTCAGAGCCTGAGGTGTGTGCAGGACTGCTCTTGAATTATGGCAAGTGGGAGCTTTTTGCAGCCAAATACACAGTGTGTTCAGAGCCATGCAAGGCGTTGAATAGCACTGATCCTCCACAATATGACCTGGTGCACGGGAGAGGAGGGGGGGCGGCAGGTGTGTGAGGCAGCATGCATTGAGTAGAGACTACTCCAACAGATTATGGCAACACTGTTTCTTTCTTTTCATTTTGTCCCCCGCCTTGTGTGTGTCACACACGTGCAGGGAGACAGGCTGAGCTGGAGAAGAGAATGGCAGTCAGTACTGTGGAGGGAACAATCAACGTTAACAGCATGATTATTGTTTTCATACAGCTGGGTTTGGCGTCTTCTGATGACTTTTCTCTGAAAGATGAATACATCAGTAATTAAACAGCACATTCAATTGACAAGAAGCCTAACTTACAATATGCTAAGCAAGGTACAGTAGCATACAGTCTAATCAACACACATTTTGCAAACACTTGATTAGATATCAGTTTGATCTGATTATAGTCTGGTTGGTTAAACTAAATCCTAAAGATTGTTCAATCTTAAAACAGACATCAAAAAGACAAAACTATTTGGAACCACTGAACTGTTTTATAATATACTATATCATGCACTCATTAAAAGAATGTACAAAAGTATGAATATACAAGAAGTTTCCATGGAGAAAACTCCTTCCTACAGCTTGGCACAAGAGAAGACATCTCCCCTGCCAAACAAGTAAAACAAATAAGCCCACACAATAACCCCAGCTATAATGAAAATGACCTCAATCTCTCTCCTGGTGGTCTCCCAGTGTTAGTCCCTCATTACGGAAATAGATTTTTATCTATGCATAATTGCTTTGAGTGCTGTGTTCGTTATCTTTGGATGGGGCAAAACACCTCTAGTCTGACCTCCTACACCACATACAGACAGAGAGAGACATGTGCAAACCACAATGAGACAAGTTATGTTTTCTTTAACACAATCTTTTGCAGTGTGTGTGTGTGTGTGTGTGTGTGTGTGTGTGTGTGTGTGTGTGTGTGTGTGTTATCACAGGTTTTCTTGGCAGCATAACAGGCTTAGAAATAGTGCTGAAGCTATTGCAATA
Source organism: Alosa alosa (assembly GCF_017589495.1). Taxonomy (NCBI): domain Eukaryota; kingdom Metazoa; phylum Chordata; class Actinopteri; order Clupeiformes; family Clupeidae; genus Alosa; species Alosa alosa. Next base: position 5,301,265 of record NC_063197.1, read on the forward strand.
AGGGCCATAACAGAGGTTGTACATATTCTTTTATACTATGACATATTTGCCAGGACTAGCACTATAGGTTAACAGCCATCTTTAAAATCCATAGTTGAGTGTGCAGAGGTATGCAATCACATTCTCATGAGCGTGTGAGGGATGCATTCAGGACTTCTTCCTACACTTGCAATTCTTGCAACGTTTGCAATGATCAAGAATACATTCAGCAAAACAGCCATTCCGGTCAGAATGCAAGAAATGCTGTTGCACACATTGTTTGTTGAGAAATACTGTAGCATGTGGGTACTGAGAGTCATGTGAACTGAAGAAAGAAGGGCTGAAGAGACTTTCCCTCTGATAGATCCAGTGGTTGTAACAGTGCACACACACAGTCATGAGAAGTTTCAAGGCTGGTTCAGAATGAGGGCACAGTAGCTTAACCTGTGGTTCGGTGTCCTCTCTCCAACTGTGATAAGTACCCTCACTCTTCCACTGCTGCTCTTACTCTCTCCCCCCCCCTTTCAGATGCATTCAGCCAGGTATCCTATCTATCACACACACACACAAACACACACACACAGAGAGAGAGAGAGAGAGAGAGAGAGAGAGAGAAGAGACAGAGAAACATACAGCACACAAACACACCGACACAGAGAGAGAGAGAGAGAGAGAGACAGAGAAACAAACAGCACACAAACACACACACTGACACAGAGAGAGAGAGAGAAAGAGAGACAGAGAAACATACAGCACACAAACACACACACTGACGCACACAAAAAGCACCCTCCCCTCGCATCTCTGCAGGATTTCTGATGGATAGATGGCTGGATGGATGGACAGATGGAGGCCCCACTCTGACTCTCCATGCTGCTGCTGCACCTCTGTGTGCTGGGCAGGAGGAGGGCAGAGGTGGAGGGGCGCGGAGGTTCAAGGGGCACACCTGTCTCCTCTCCACCTGTCCATAAGCACAAGTGCGGGGCAATGGAATCCTGCGGCACGGGCCTCTGACCTCTCACCCTGCTCAGTCTGCCTCAGCCAATCTCTCTCTGTGGGACTCTTTTTCTGCCTCTTCTCCAACCACCCCCCCTACACACACACACACACACACACTTTCCCACCCACTTTCAGTCTCACTGCATGGGTTCCTCTAAATCCTTCTGCTTTTGCTTTTTGACTTAACCTTGCTGTGGGCGCTCTGGTACCTTTCAAAGGCACGGAGGCGCAGGAGACAGAGATGGACATAATGATGTGTGGAGAAAAATGAAATCCTCACTCTTTCCATAGCTGCCATAAGAAAGAGGATACAATAGCAGACACACACACACACACACACACACACACACACACACACGCAAGCGCGCACACACACACACACACACGCATTCACATACACACACATAAATGCACGCATGCATGCACGCAGACACATACAGTACACACACGCGCACGCACACTTCTTCTTTTGACATTATAGATTTTGTTTACACCTCTGACTGACAAACTGCAACTTCATGCTTGAGCACTCAGTAATGCAGGGAACAGTCTAAGTACAGTCAATTCCGCAGCCTGCCTCAGACCTCAGCGTCCTGACACACCACAATGCCCGTGAGCAGCCCGCAGGCCGGGTAATTAACACTGGGTGCGCAATTGATTTCAGATTGGGTACATCGACACTTTCTTCATCATAAATGTGGAGAGACCAGATGTAAATGGAAACACATCACCTCCCAGGCAATGGTTGAATAAACACTAGCTGGTATACTCTACTTTTTTAACTAAATGCTATTAGAAAAAGGAACAACATTGAGATGGTTGAAAATGCCATCACTTAAAAGTGTCACTTGTATGTGAGCTGTGGGTTGGGAGAGGTGATCTGAGGGGAAACTATTACACTGGGAGCCAGAGAGCATAGCCGAGGTCTACAGCCTTTGCTGCGGAGTTCGATAAATGCTGATCTGACCAATCAAACACTGTGCCAGGACCCCAGAGAAATGTTTTCTTGGTCCTCTGGAGAAACATTTTACTCTGGGGGCTTGGCTAATCCACTCAGTGACTGGGGAGAGGGAGCACTAGATCTTTTAAATGGATGACTCAGGACCAGCTGGCACCTGAGATAGAGTATGCATTACCAGGGCCAGAACATGTTTAGAAACAGCTGATGCAATTATGAACCCCTCTCCCAGCCCACGCACGGGGGCACACACACACACACACACACACACACACACACACACACTAGATGGTAGTAAAAGAGCAAAGAGCGTCTTGTACTGTGGTAATCAGTAGCATTAGGTTGCTCAAATAAGTGTACAACAAAATGGAGAATGGTGCAGATCAAAAAGCTGATGCCTGAAAATGGAAAAAAAGGAGTCCAATAGTGTACGCTTGTTGATTGCAATTACAAATTCAACTGTTGCAGTGCATCAATATGAGGACTATTTTAAGATATGTCTGTTCAGGGTGATTTTTTTGGTAAAAACAGATTGATGCACTAATGGTGTGTAGTTTGACTGCTTCCTGGAAATAGTAATGTCAAAATTCTACTCAATTTATTATTTACCACTTACAAGCTAACAAGACTAGCTGACACGGCTCCAGCAATGCAATATGACAAAGATGTACTCTTAACACTTTTGACCTGAGTTGCAAAAAAAGGGAGAAATACACAATTATTATTATATCTGAAGTTTAAAAAGAAAATAGCCTACAGCAACCGAAACTAAGTGGCCAGTCAGAGGCACACAATAACATATAAACACCCATGCATAGCCAGTCAGACAAGAAGAATATCCTCTGGCCATACACACAAAACACATCTTCCATCCAGAGTGTAGATCTATACGGAGCCATGTTTTCCACATGCCTGCCTACGACAAGGATTCTCACAGATCTCCACGGTAACACGCCCAGGGCGACCATCCACGGAATATGGAACTAAAAGCTTTTTCACAAGCAGCCACATAGCTCTCTCACCTCCAGCTCCCATGGAGCAAGGCATCTTAACGCTACACACTAGCAGTCAAGCCTGGGAGAGACAGAGAGAGAGAGAGAGCAAGATGCACAGACAGGGAGGACAGACAGAAGAGTGAGAGGAAGGGGTGCATGACAGAAAGACAGGAAAACAAGTATGTGTGTGTGTGTGTGTGAGAGAGAGAGAGAGAGAGAGAGAGAGAGAGAGAGAGAGACATTTAACAAAAAAATCATGAGAGAAAAAAAGAGATATTTCAAGAAATAAGTGCCATTTGATTTGCCTGTCCCTTAACTCTGACTCAGGACATTAACCCAATGCTTTACATGGCCAAACCAGGTATTCTCCCTGTAGATGAGGTGCCATTTCCTCTGAATGATGCCACACAATGGTTGTGTGTTCAGCACGGGAGGCTTGTCAAAAGCGCACTGACTCCTGACTCCCCAAGCAGCCGTTCTACATGACACGGATGTGTGTACAAGCCTTTCAAGTCCTCGCAGTGCTGTCGTCGCAAGGAGGTTTTGTACCACAGAAGCGATACAGACGATGGATTCAAAAGATCACTCCTCTCTGTAAAACTAATTCAGGCCGTTGACAGCATGAATATTACATGGCAATACTAGAATGTTTCTTTTTCTAATGAATAAAAAACACTGCAGCTTTGCATCCAGATATATAAAGAAGAAAAATAAGCATCTACCCTGATGTGGAACTCTCGCTAGGCGTTTCATGAATATTTGATTCACTTTTCAAAAACATGGCTGACATTCTCCTTTCTAAGGAGAGGGGGTTATTTGCTGCCACCTGAAAGGGGAACTAACGCGGGTCCTGAAATATCAACAGCTAACGCCAACAGCTAACAGCTTTTTTCCCCCTCTTTGCCTTCCAAAGACCCAGGCAGGAGTGCAAGGGGAAATGGGGGACCGAAATGTCACCGTGGGCTCAGACTGTGAGGAGTCCGTGGCTCGTTAGGGCCGAGTGGAGATGGGGAACTTAAAGGCAGGTAGCACGGGGAAGGTTTCATTAGGAGCCGTCAGAGCTGTGCGGCGTGACACTGCCGAGATGACAAACCTCATAATGAGCCCTCTTCCTGTCGGGAAACAGGTGGGTGGGGCGGAGACGGGGAGCGTTTGATAGAGAGAGCAGAGCAGGTCAATCGGAAGAGGAGCATTCCACGGAGCAGACATTTCACTCCCTCATCCCTCTCCCCTAGTGTGCTCTCCTTCTCTCTCTCTTTCTGCTTGAGTTTTGTTCAGTGGGATCCTTCCACCCACGGCGGCTCAGATGGATGGAAATGTATAGACTCTATCTTGATTGCATGTGGTGTAGGATAGTGCGCACACACACATGATAGATAAAGAAAGAGGGAGAGAGAAAGAGAGGGAGAGAGAAAGAGAGGGAGACTGCTTGAGAAGAACAAATTACTTTCTGAAGGCAAATATTGATTTCAATAAAGCCTTCTGGTACAGGCAGAAGCACTATATATTAGAGATATTAAAACGCATTGGTATTACATCACAGTGATGTCCAGTGGTGACCAAACCGATAGGAGATGGCCAGCTGCCACTGTTAAGTCCACAAGGGCATGACTAATACACTGTAGATTAATATGGCTTCTGACAAACACCACCTCCTCAGCCCCTCCATCTCTGAGGCAGTTCTTTAAAAACTCCTCTATAAAGCATGCTCGTCTTTCTTTGTTTCAAGGACATCTTTCTGTTTTTTGCATTTTCATTTCATTTTCTTCTCATTTTCTTTTCATTTTCTTCTCTCCTCTGGAAAAAAGTTGAGGTCATTCTGAGTGTCTTTTTTATGTGCATTGTATCTCCTCTGTAATATCTTTTGTATGAAAGAATGTTGCGGAGTATGCGCTCTGATTGATCTGGACTGAGGATGGGTTGCATTAGCATATCTGCAAATCTGTACCCCCACCCCCACCCCCCTTATAATAATCCTGCAACGGCATCCACACTTCTGAGTGGAATAAAATAAATAAATTTGAGAGTAGAGTTGCTTATTAAGCTTACAGTAAATGTGACACTCTCCAAGATCTGTCTGCTGAAATTAATTTATTTTCCTCTGAACTCCGGACAGCCTTTAATGAGAAAGAAAACCCGAGATTGGAGGGATTTGACACATGTATTAGACACACTTTCAGCAATGGTGCCTTGCTCTCTTTCCCTCTACTCCCCCTGTCCCTTTCTCACAGTCTATGGTCTGGGTTTTGGCACTGAGGGAGAGGAGGAGGGGGAAGTGGGAAAGGCGAAGGGGAAACAGAGGTGGCTTGTTTCAACTCGGCATGCCTTCAGGCACCACCAGTGGATGGCAGAATCTACATTTGCACAAAAATATGGCAACAAAAAGAAGGAAATAGAAATAAAATACCATCACTATCAGGTAAGATTCAGAAAATTATAAATCATTCAGTGAGAGAACTGTGAAATGTATATTGGTATGTGTGTGTGTGTGTGTGTGTGTGTGTGTGTGTGTGTGTGTGTGTGTGTGTGTGTGTGTGTGTGTGTTTCTGTCCCTTAGCGTACCCCCTGTAGCCTCCCAGTCCAGCGTGCCATCTTAGCAGACTTATTAAACTCTTCAAGCACAACAGCTCTTTGCTGCGGTGATTAACAGTAATCTGACATTAGGAAGCAGGCCAGCTTTGCCAGGTCTCAGTGCAGCCGATGCGGCTTGGCTGGCAAGTCTCCGGGCATGCCACAGAGACCAGGGCTCCTCCGAGGAATGACAGAGAGGGAGAGCGGGGATGTTCAAAGAGGGGCCTGTCGTGTGTGGGGACGGCAAACGGACTAATTTGCCAGCGCATTACATTTTCACATCATTTCAATTTCAAAGTGCGGCGTTGTCAAGCATGCGGAGATGAAAGACAGCAGAGGGCTAAAGTGCACTGGCAGCATCGGTAGCTAGCGCCTGCTGCCGTGCTGCCGCCATCATCAACATCCTTCAAGCCCCCATCCTCGCCTCCGACAGCACGTCAGCAAAATTATGCATCATTTCCCAGCTCTGAAACAAATTCAAACCAATTCCTTTTACCCTCCATTTCCCCTCTTTTTGCTACACACACATGGACGCAAAGCAAAGCACAGATCGCCTTTGATGACTAGCTACAAATTACTAAATCTGTCTTTAATCAATTTTTAATTATGTCAACACTGAAACATAACTTCAGTGTCCTAGCTAACATGGCCTGAGATATTTTTGGTGGGAGGATGTCTGCATCTCTGTTTTTTTTTTTTAAGTTTGGGGAGTTGAGGGTCCAAAGCCATATTGTGTTGTCACTCAGGGATTGGACCGTCAGACTGACATTTTAAGACACACGTCTGCTGCCATTACTAACGCGTGCGTTGTTGCACAAAGGACATGAAATTGAGCAGCAAGTGTGGTTTTACATCACAGTAACATCTGTTTGTTTCCTCAGGCAAACAGATCTCATAAACATACACACACATACACACACACACACACACACACACACACACACACACACACACAATAGAGAGATGAAAGACATTTCTATGGAGTTTTTTTTATGGAAAAATATATTTCCTTGAACTACAATAATGTTCTCAAAAAGAGAGTTTTGCCTCTATCATCATGAGTGCTGCTAACCGTAAGCATGTCTTATCAAAGCTGAGTTTAAACCCAGCCATCCACTTTAAAGGCTCTGAGAGAAATTAGAAAAATGGGAAGAAGGTTAATAGTAATAGGCTTTTTTATGATGAGGTACACATAAGAAAACTAAAAGAAAAACAGCCAGAGGTACAGTTCATATCAAGGCAAATAGCTCAGATGGTATAAGCTAAAGGGGAAAAAAACAGACAGATTCAGCAGATGCTGAGATAGATCTTCAGAAATGGTGCTGAACATTCCATGTGTATTTTGGACTCCATCCACCACTATCATATTTACATACTGTAAACTAAGTATGATATAACCCCAAAAAGAAATGATAGGTACACCTGGAAAATTAAAAGAGTGTGAAAAACATAATTCTGAAGGACACTGAGGAAATTAATTCAATAAATACATTATATGTTTATCATCAAACTAATATTGTGAGAGTCATTCATTATTTGGCCTATCTACAAGAGGAAATTAACTTAGGGAAAGTGAAACAATGTATCCTCACAATACTACACTTCACTAACACACCAATGAGAGTGGAGAAACAAAACACTGCACTAGATCAATGTCCACCATTTGCTGATCACTCAGTTATATCAGCAATCAAGCCAAGTTGATTGATCTCCTTTACCTTTGTATTAAAGTTAATGAGAACTATAGCCTTTCACTTGATGAGTCAGTATTACATCCAATAGTGAGACATGCAAAACACTAAATTAACTGCAAACCAAATAGTGTCACATCTGCACAACTGTCAGGCAACTTCCAGAAGACAGTGACTAATCAATAACAGGAGAAGACTTAAGTAAGCATGTGTGCCTATACAAGCCTTTACACATGCAACAATTGTTACAATTGTAATAATTGTTACATTGAAAATGTAAATTTAAATCAGCTTTGCCCAGAATAGCCCAACCTAGTGTAACTTACATGCACCCCAACCACTTCTATGCAGTGTTGCTGGGGGATAGAATCATCAATGAATCAAACTTCACAATATGTCAAACTGTCACGTTTTTTAATTTATTTTGTATTTCAATGACACATGCTGGCTAGCTAATGATTTATTCTGCTTTGTGACACAAAACGGCATATCATAAAAGTAAAAAATGTGCTATAACTATGTTGTGCCTCTGTTAGAGAGTATTATAAATATTATGCACCAATTAGCTTTTATCAAGGTATCTTTTCCCATGACAGTCTAGTGAGACATATGCTGCAGCTCCCTATAGTGCATATAGACAGGAAGAGAAAGAGAGAGAGAGAGAGAGAGAGAGAGAGAGAGAGAGAGAGAGAGAGATGCCTGAAATACCTCATACCAGCATCATGGGATTTAATGTATGCTGAGCCACAGGAGTATAGTGTGTCAGGGCTGATGTGTGTGTGTGTGTGGGTGTGTGTGTGTGTGTGTGTGTGTGTGTGTGTGTGTGTGTGTGTGTGTGTGTGTGTGTGTGTTTGTGTGTGTGTGTGTGTTTGTGTGCGTGTGTGTGTGTGTGTGTACACATTGCGGTGGCCATGAAATACGACTCGTCAATGAAACCAACAACTGTGTGTCGCCCTTATCAGATCCCATCCTTATGGAGGACGCAGGCTGACAAAAATAGCAGTGACACTGTATCAGCAGCCCCCTCGACTCATTTCAGAGCCATTTGGTGTTTGCCTTCCAACTGTATAAATATGTACCACAGCAGTCCTCCACTGACAAAAAAAACACTCTGTAGAGAACGATAAAAAAGAGAAAAAAACTGGCATGAAGGTTGGAAATAGAGAGGGAGGCTGGGACAGTTACAAAGAGAGCAAGGTGGCGCGCCAGAGAGAAAGAGATGGACTGAATCCAGGCAGGCGGAGGGAAAATAAGTAATAAATGGCTGAAAAGGCAGAAGAAGGAGAAAAGACTAAGTTAGAGCTTATGAAGACAAAGCCAGGCAGACGGGTTGAAACACAAGTAAGAGAAAGTGTGAGACAGAAACTGAGTGCTCTTTGCAAGAAATGCTCTTCTGACAACCCAAGGCCCTGCATTGTCTTCAGAAAATGACTTGAGTAAATGCCTACATATTGCTACTCCAGGCAAGGGTAATGAACTAGTAAATTAGTCTCAGAAAGCTTTAATTAGTATCAAAGTATGCCAAACTGAAGTCAACCCATTAATCTGGGCTTCCTTCCCCTGCTGCTTTTTGATGACTTGAAAAGTGCACCACCAATAAAAGACAAAAGGAAAATGGATATGGATTTCCTCACTGAACTGACCAATGGAGATGATTAAGTAGTTCATCACACAAAAATATAGAATTCTTCCCACGGAAGCATCGACCTGTCCTATAGATACATTAAAAGGCTGGCAGGAAATCATTGGGCATACGGTCGACTATGGATCTCGTGGAGGACTCCGACCGATTGATCTTCACTACTGGGTGTATGTACTAATGCACTCACAGAGTGTTGGAGACCTAAGCAACAGTACACCCACTCACTCACTGATCAAATACATTAAAGTGACATCACCCTTCTGTGTTAACCACAGGACAATCATTGCCTCCTGTGTCCTGTACACTTTATTCTGAAACAGTGACAACTACTCAGGAATGTGCTCTTCATGCCCCTACAAAACACTTTTCAATTAACGTGCATGCCTTAGCTGTAACTTAGAGATAACACTGGACAAATATACTGATAGCTGATAGCTACTGATAGCCACTGATACTAATAGTCTAAAATCCAGACATGGTGGTGTTTTTCCCCATTAATTAATTCTGCTATTGTGTCCAAACAAAGTGAACTGAAATGTTAAATACACATGGGAGTGCAGATCAATAAAGATAACTTGTCTAGTTTGTTCAAACAGCACCAGCATCCGTTCACCATCATAACCTCATAATCCATCACACCAAACAGACTAAACCCTAGGCTTTATTATTTTACTTTATTATTCTAGTCAGAAAATATAATTTCATATAGGAAACTTAACTAAATAGGTGCTTTTTAAGGATTACTTCCTGTTCGTATTTCCAGTGAAATTATGCATTTTTGCAACAAAATAACTTTTGCAACGTTCCCTCACTGGGCACAATGATACTACAAAATGTTACATTGTTATGAAAACACACACACACATACCTTTTAAGAGTACATAAGGCCTACTTAAGAATACACATACTGTATGAGACAAAAGAAGAATTTAAGTTTTGAAACTTATTGGTTATTTTTCTTGGTGAATCATATTCCAAACAACACTTCAAAGCATGCAACAAAAAGTGCTTCACACAGTGCAGTGTGCCTGGAATTAAGTGCACAATGCATGAACTGGCAGCAACATTTAAAGACAATATTGAGGAGAAAAAACAATATCTGGCCATCTGGCCGTCAAAATCACATCTACTGTGATCTCAATGCACATATTTCACATCAAAATCTTTCACTCCACCCACTCCGACAAACAGGTACTGGGTTACCATGGCAGCCAGATAGAGAGAGAAGAGTGTGTGAGAGAGAGAGAGAGAGAGAGAGAGAGAACACATGGACTCATTCACCTGTTACTCACATTGCCGTCTCACCTTACACAATATTCTTGTATCCATCAACCATTGTATTGTACAGCAGGGGTTTTCCTGAATATGTGCTTGGTAGGACTGTGTGAGTGTTTGTGTGTGTGTGTGCACACAAACGTGCGTATTCCTGTGTGGGCATTCATGCAAGACGCAAGATTAGATTAGAGATAGGAAGCAGAGGCAATTGAGAGAAAGAAAATTCAGCTGCTTGCTGCTAACAATTACTATCATTACTTGTGATGCGGGTGATTGTGTGTTGGCATCAGTATGCAAATTTGACTGTTGTTTAGAAATCCAGGTCAAGAGAGATTGAGTGAGTGAGATAAATATGACAAAAATGTAAAAGGAGGAAGGAATTGTAAAAAATAGTAAAATTAAAAAACTATTTCTCTTCACTCTTCTTTTTTTCTCTGAAGTACATGATCAAGTATTATAAATACAGCTATTTACTTTTCTCACAGAATAATGAATTCAAATAAAAAGATTCAACTAGTCCACTAGTAGCTTCCCTAGACAGTTAATAAGTCAAAGCTTTCATAGCTTACTTTTAGGGCTGGACAGTATATCGGTATATAAATATATACCAGTATATTTTCAAAAGAGATAGACAATACTGGTTCTACCGATATAGTTGATCTGATGATACGTTGCGTCCGTGCCAATGTTTGCTCCTCTCCCTCCTGTGTCACCCTTTCTGGGCAACCTACACCCACTCTTACTCTTGACCCCATGCCAGCAACAGCAGTGTTGCATTTGTGTACATGATGTAAAGAGATAGTATTGACTTACATTAATATACGGTAACACTTTAGGGTAAGGGTACATGAATTATGAATTAATTCATGATTTATGTATTACTTAATATCTGATGAATCATTAGGAATGCACATAAGTTCATAGTCTGTCATTTGTGACCTCATACATGAACACCACATCACCTAAAGCATTAGGTACGGTGGGCACATACGATTGAGAAAGTCCTGCACATTGAGAATGGCAATCGACATTGCCGTCGTATATCGTCTTGAAAGCAGCTTTTTATGCATTTGTGTAGGAGCTGGGCAAGACATTTTTTCTAATTTCCCCGTTAATTTCTTCCCCGCTGTTTTTTTTTTTTTAAGTATTTTTTTGGGCCTTTTTTGCCTTTACTCGTGCATGGTATGGGCGCTGTAGCCTAAGGACATTTATCCTGCAGAGAAGTTGCTGCTTACATCTCGTGACAGTGCGTCTTCAGCTGTGCTTCATATGCGCCTTTCGCTATAGCCCAGTGTTTTCTTGCTCAGTGGAGTAATGCTTTTTAGATAGTGTAATATAGCGATTTTTAGATAATGTGCTAGACCACACCTTAGGTCTTAATTGCCACACCCCTGGCACATTGTTTAATAAAAGAGAAGGCCTGTGGAAAAATTTGAGAGTAAGATAGGAATATGCTTTGCGTCGTGATATGAATGCGCTATGCGCTGCATTTCTAATTGTCAAAATAGGGTCCATATACTACCAAAGGTGAGAAAACTGGAGAAAACATAGACCCTTTCAATAAAATAAAAACAAAAACAATGCTTGAACGTTCTATTTGGGCCCCAATCTACTTCCTCTACATTAAGATAACATATGGAATGTTAAAAAGGAAGTCTTGTGGGGCCAACTATGATGCTTATAATGGAACTCTCTTGAAAGGGTCTATACTTTGCATGTAAAAAGCAAAGTCACTTTTTATTTTTGCCTTCAAGCAACTACGTTTTTAAGAACAAGTCCAAAAAAAGTAACCTAATTTTCCCAAGCGACTTTTTTTAAAAAGAAGCCCAAATCTCGTACTATGAGCGGAATTGGCAACTCTGGTTGTAACAGCAAACTCTGAAGTGCTTCAGATTTTGTCCGTGGTTACTTCACATGTTTAATGGCAGATTGCAATCAGGGTTACAATTCCATTGTTTCCATGGAACTACTTGGAACTAACAAGATATATATATATATTTTTTTTGTAGAAACACAGCAATATGTCAATATGTAGGCCCATTTACATGTATTCATTTAGCAGACACTTTAGCAGCCCACATGAAGTCATTTAAAATATCTCATTCTTTTAAAAGACATCAACTTGAGTAGATTTTAGCTCAGTCTTGGATACTTAGATAATTTTGGGGTTTAAATAATACCAGGAATGAGCATAGTCTTCTGGGGTCTGTTTTTGAAAAGCATTCAAAGATTTTTTTATTTATTATAGGCTATTTGGTTTATAAAAAAAATCATAAACGTGTTTTGCATCTACATATCTTTAAACATTGAAGGAAACCCTGTCTTTGCATGCTCTTTTCATCACAGCTTGTGGCTTCCCATCTGTGAGTTTGATTTACAATTCAATATGTAACTCGTAGAAAATAACAGTATATTGTGTATACCATCATTCAGCCTGAAAATACCAATCACCCACCATATGAGCTGTAATGTTAGTATAAGTATAAGTATAGTATATATGTTCTTTTGATCCCGTGAGGGAAATTTGGTCTCTGCATTTATCCCAATCCGTGAATTAGTGAGCACACAGTGAGGTGAAGCACACACTAACCCGGAGCAGTGAGTTGCCTGCTACAGCGGCACTCGGGGAGCAGTGAGGGGTTAGGTGCCTTGCTCAAGGGCACTTCAGCCATGGAAGTGTGCAGTGCTCAACCACTTCCCCCACCCACATTTTTCCTACTCTTCGGGGATTGAACCGGCAACCCTTCAGTTGCAAGCCTAATGCCCTAACCTGTTATTTTCTACGAGTAGGCCACGGCTGCCCCTAAAGTTGCAACCCCATATGAAATTCATGCACAGCTGTCTGTGAACATGCCACGGAGGCAGAGACACTGCAGCATCTTCACCATGTCTCCAATTTCACCAGAAGAAAAAAATAACTTACTTTGATATATTAAAGCAACACCAAAGCACTTTTCCTCTGTCGCACGCACGTTATTTGAGTTTCCAGCACCGGCTTCGCAAATAACGATGTCCACAGACAAGGTAGAGTATGTTGCATGATTTTATGAAAGTATGATGTATTGCGACATCAGAAGCAAGTCAAATTTGTAGTTTCTTATGTCTCATTCCATCGATCTACAGATCCGCTACCCGATCTGGCAAACTTGCCTAGTGCGGTTATAGCCGATAGAGGGTTGCAAAGCGAATGCAGAAGTGCCGTTGACCCTATTACGAGTTGATGAACCACTGAAACGATTTTGGAAACATTATTTATTTATTTATTTGGCCTTTTTATGCTTTTAATGATAGTGACTGGAGAGTGACAGGAAGCGAATGGGAGAGAGAGCAGGGGTGGGATCCGGAAAGGACCACGGGGCGGGAATCGAACCCGGGTCGCCGGCATACGGTGAAGGTGCCCCAGCCAGTTGCGCCACAGCTGGGGCCTGGAAACATTATTTTAAGGTACAAAAAACTCTTTGGTGTTGCTTTAACTGTACATACATACAGTATATTATACCTATACATAGGTTATATATACATAGATGAAAGCCATTAGTGTCGCCTAGGATTACACCTACGCCTACGCCTATTATTTATATCATTGATGGGTAAGATCACCCGATGTATTATTATCTAATGTAAAGATTGCTTATGAGACAAGTTTATAGCCAGCATCAGTTGGACAGAATTAGTTAGTACCCTCTAGAGGTGCATCCTGTGTCTGAAACAGATGTCACAATGCCTTCTAGTTTGTGCTGTGTGACTCCCCGATTGCTCAGAGAAATAACTTAAAATAGCATTTCCAATGCCACTGAGACGTCCAAACATCTGTGTACCGAGTACACCTACAGTACACACTTCCGCTGATATTCATACACTTAACCTCACCACAGCAGAATAATGGCTAGAGAGAAAATAACTTTAATGTCCTTTAAATATATTTTGTATGGGGTATGTGGGAATTGTTCATCAGAGAAATATGGCAGGAACTTAAACACATTCAAACTTTTGGTTGGCTGCCGCTTTACCGCAGGTTTCTCCACTCGCTCAAGTCCTGGATTTGTACACTCTGAGACACACTGAGACCATGTCAGGCACAGGAGGAAGGAGGGTAAGACCAAATGTAAGAGTCTGTAAAGAGGCTGTAGGGTTGCTGGTACCCTGGAGGCTGTAGGATTGCTGGTACCCTGGAGGCTGTAGGGTTGCTGGTACCCTGGAGGGCGGTGCAGTGACACAGAGCTGCTCTTAGTGAGAGGGTGTTGTCTGTGGTTGGGGAAGCTGGTGGGTTTCAGCTCGCACATGCCACTGCTGTATGTATCTGCACCTCTCTGACAGAACAGTCCAATCCCCTCAGGCAGGGGATCTCCTCCTGCCTGCCGATACCCGCTGCGAAGGCCTGTCTCTCCACAGGGTACGGGGCTCCACTAATTCAGCCCCCAAAGCAAACCAATACTGTCTGTCAAAAGACATAAGAGCTGTGGGATGACATGAGCTCTTTGTAAAAAGGCCATTCAAGGTGCAGACATGAAAAAGCCACCATGGTATCACGTGTAGTGCAATTACTCTAATCACACACGTAGCTGTGCCTCTCACACCTCTCACTATGAGCATCGCCACCCAGAGGAGTCACTTCAAATGACGTATTAAAACATTTACCTAAAATTACCAATAAGTACCAGGCAAAAGGGCTCTCCAGTGGCTAGGCTTCAGGTTGCTCCCTGACCTTCTGTTAAATTGAACTTCTCTAGTCTTAGGCAACTTAATTCAAAAGGCCTCCCACTGGATTTAAAGGGCAGTGTCAAACTTAGTCAACGTCTGAATTTGCACATAGGGGTGGCTTGTACGTACATTTCTTTTCCGCATGGCAGGCTGAATCAAAGCCAGATGCACAGCACTGCGTAGGCTGGCTTGCTCCTGATGGGGATGGAGAATGGATTTTTTGCTGTGCAATTCCCAATGCCACAGAGACAGACAACCTAAAAGCTACATAATCTATTTATATTTAACATAACATCACATAATTTTAACATAATTTTTGCTGAATTTGAGTTAACTACCAAATCAATGCATGCAATGCTGTTGGTTGAATTCCCACTGTCATCCACTGGCCCCATCTTGTGATGGATGCCTCACACATTACATTCCCTGTTCTTGTTCAATCCATCATGTAAAACACAGCCTTCTGAGAGAACTCTCTAAAAAGACAGCATCAGGGACAAGAGGGCATAGAGCTGCATCTCTCTCTTAATTAAGCTCTGATATGTACATGTAGTAGTGGATGACTTGGCAAGTGAAGTGGGGAAGAGAGAGAGTACATTCCTGTATCCAAATCTAGAGATTGTATGCTAAAACATCCATTACGCCTCGTCTCAGCTTTCATTAAGCCCAATCCCCTCACGAGCAGGACCAAAGACAAGAGATATCAACTCAAAATGAGCCTGAAATTCCCATTAAATGCTAATCTGTCTGCCAGCGTCTCTTTCAGCTACTGCTTCCAGACAGAAGAAAGGAAAAGAGCCCTCAATAAGAATGAATTATAGCACACACCTCGTTTAATAAGAAGTAAATTAAGGATTCATCTACACAGTTAAACATTGTAAGTGAGTATTTTAACGCTATTCTGCTTTTCAAATTGCCACCCGAACTGAAAGTTTGAGATAAAGTCAATTATGAAAATATAATTCACTTAATGTAATTCCCAAATAATCCACAGAAATACTGCAATGCTAACAAAGCTAGTATGAAAAAATAAACTGATACGTCTGTGTGGTTAGCTTAGTAATGAATGAGCATTCAACCCAACACAGGTCGGTTCCAGGCTGACTGTTGAGAAGAAAAGGTCTAGAAGGATACAAAAATGGATATAAGAAAAATACAGGTGGTGCGGCTTGACCGGTGTGGCTCCTTACCACCCCACACTGGCCGCAGTTAGACGTCTCATTGTCACTCTGGGGGAGATGCGCATATGCTAAAACTTAGTAATGAGGGCCCAGGGCCTGACCCCCAACTCTGTCGCCGTGGCAACAGAGCACCGTCTAAATCGCCGCAGCGATGGCCGTAGACGTGACATGCATAGGAATGCGCCTCCCTGGCACTCTGGCTCCTCAGTGGGGACACACAGTCTGTGCCGGGCGTGACCCACACAGTCACACAGGGTGGCTTGGTTTGGATGGTACACTGAGAGGGATCAGTTGTCTTTGATGAAATGCTGTTGTATCTCCATTCTCTGTGAGGGCCCAAAATCATGTCAGCAAAGTTTATTATTCACAAGGGCCTTTGCTTAAGCAAACATACAGAAGCTAACTAACTTACAAGATCATCTCATCGGACTTGACAAAGGCCTGGTGCTGAAAACAGGGTTTAGTGATTTCTTTCTTTCTTTCTTTCTTTCTCCTTTTTGTGGATTGTGAGAGAAAAAATGTAAGTGCTATTGCTGCTACTGCTGGCTTTACCATCTTCATATACAAGTGCATCTCTTTGCAACTCAGTTCTGGGATAATCAGCAGGTATGACTGCGGTTCCTTTGGGGATGTTTAACAATAAAAGTGTGTGCTATTACTGAGAGATGGGAAAAAAAGGACCTGACCAGCAATACAGCTCGGACATTTAATCATGCAGTGATGTAACACACCTTTCTAAAGCTGAAAGAGCTCAGATTCCTGACAGTTAATTACTGTAGTGAGCTAATGTCCTCACAAGCAGCTGAGTGACAGGCAGGTCAAATCCTATATTGACATATTGAGACCACAACAGTCTGAGGGTGCATTCCAAATGGAAGGCATCTACTCTGTTGCCTTGGTGCCGTGATAGAGAGCTGTCTCATAAGATATGACTATGGAGTTAAGGCATCTTTTAAGAACAATGGTCTTGAGCAGGTTTTTTAAAATAACGCCGACACTATGGTGTGACGTTAGTGCGCAGCAAGAACTTTAAACTAGCTTAAATAAGCTAGCAGGCTAACGTTAGAAGGTTGACTGATGGCATATATATTATACCAGACACTATCAATGGTTACAACGATGGTATAATCAGATAGTACAGTGTTTATTTCTCACTTGATTTTGACAAATCTAAGCAAAATATGTCAAATAAATGGCATTTCAACATAATCGTAAGAAGAATTTCATCCACCACTGTGTTTACTTTTCACAGCAGATTGAGATAGTTGCCATACTTGTTGAACAGCACTTAAGCCTCACTCTCCTGATATCTTGCAAGGCAGCAGTTTTCCCTGTGTGGAACAGCCTGTATCAACTCACCTACACCACTGAACTACAGTAACAATGATGTAAGTTAGGTCTGTACTTACTAATGGCATTTGACTCCACTATTGAGCAATCAAGATCTATACAGATCTGTGCAAGTTAAGAAATGTCTACTGAGATTAACTTTACTACTATATGTATATACAGAAATACTTTATCCCATCTCTTGACTGTCACAGACTATACGCCTTACTCCTTTTTTATCTATTGGCTAACTACATTGTCCACTAAAATGTCTAAGAGATTTGAAACAATATCCGTTCTTATGGGTCTTAATTTCAAAATTGTGTGGTACATCATGAAACAAATCTGGACTGGTCGACCAAGGTGGAACAGCAGTTGTGGGAGCCCAATCAAATGCTTAAATGCATCCCTCTGATAGGATTGAGCTGGCTGGGGCTCCTGAAGGTGACCCACTCGTTTGCCGCCAATGTGCCAGTTTCACTGTGAGAGAGGGAAGATCCTTATTGCATGTGGCCACACTTTCATAGTTCCCCTCCCACGTGGGACCAATTGGGGAGGAGTGAATTCCACAAAAAAAGATGAGGACAAAAATAAAAGTCCTCTCCATTACTTCCCACAGGAGTAGAACAAGCTCTTTGTTCTCGCTTGCCCCAGAGATATTCATCTGCAGGGTGTTTGAAACCAAGATGTGCGGTTTCGAGTGAAAGTCAGCAGATCAACAAGTGATCCGTTAGCTCAGGTGCACCGCTGATGTCAGCATATGGACCCTTCCATGCCTGTCAAGCAGCGGTCAGTCCCTCACTTTGAGGCTTAGGGTATGCTCTGTTGAGTAGCCTCACAAGCTCTTGTCAGCAGATAAAACTTCTTTCCTTCTGTGTGCTTCCCAACTTTCCATTTTTTATCTAGTCAACAGTTCCGGTCACCAATAAGAGCAGCACCAACATCTGAGAAAGTTTATCTATTGTTTGTCACAGACTGAAACGTAAAACCGGAATGTGCAGCCACGAAAGTGATCCTTTTTCTTTACATTTCAACTCTACTTCAAATAAAAAAGCATCTCCAGGAATGTCCTCTAACTCTATCTATGATATCACTATTCATCTCCTAAAGAGACCAAATGCCACTGAAATATGTTCCTTCTTCGAAGAAAAATACAAATCTCGTCAAATATAAATGCATGTGCTAAATGACTGCATGTAAATATAAAGCTCCAACTGCTCAGTCATGCAGTGGGAAAAAAATATATTGGATTGAGTGTTTTGTGCCTTGACGCTACCCACTGCAGAACGTCATGTGAGCATGAACCAGATGGAGCTTCGCCATGCTCTGTCTTCCTGGATTATCTCCTCGGTTGCGTCTCGAGGGGGAAATGGCTCTTTACACAATGGTGAAGTAATCAGTGAGGGAGAGAGGGGGCAGGGACGGAACCTCCTCATGGCTGTGCATGCTGCATGGATCAGACCTCTACTTCAGGCAGGGGAGAAAAATCAACACTCCATCCTAACAAGCTGATAAATATTTACAGGGTGCACACCTACCACAACAGCAGATCCAAAGCCAAGAGCTTACAGCCCTCCCCGACCCACTTCTCTGACAAGGTATATCATTCATCAAGCCATTTCCCTATACTGTAAAGCGTTTCTGAGTGGAACCTGTTTCCCCTGTCAGATTTAATTAAAACCCTGCTATATTCAGGTTTGTTGGAATCAATTAATTATTGCCCAAAAAGCCATTAGTTTCACACAAACTACTTGCAAAATATAAACAATCATTTCCACAATTGCTTCATTAAGTGACTAAAAATGTTTGCTTTTTAAAGTTAAAAACCTCCCAGGCAAGGGAGTCCATCAATAAGCAAATTAATTATGTCAATTAAGAGAAGTGACAACTGAAAAACGATGACAAAGAGAGATGATCTCCAGGGAGGATTTCAAGGCGTGTGATCAATTTGAGTTAAGCGCTGTGTTAATGTGACTGCACAGGCAGGACTCGGTCACCTCAAAGTCAAAATGTCCTTGTTACCCAACAGAGATGAAGCCAAACAGAATCAACTCACTAATAATACAAGTAACACTAGCTCATTACATTACTCACTAACAATAAAGTAACACTAGCTCATTACATTAAAATAACTAATAAAACATCTATGTCCAGATATGATTCAGATAGGCCTTTCACACAATGTCAATACCTACAGCAGATACTATGCAAAGCAGGTATATGTAATTACAAATACAAATGTATGACTATTAATCAAAATAACAAACAAATGTACTGTTCAATTAAGGCCTGTTTTCACCATTACTTGAGAGATAGAGAGAGGCCGATCTTCATGATTCAAAACATAGGCTAAATCAACATGTTTATCTTTTCATTAATTGGAAAATCAATGTAGATGTACCACTGACTATTAAACAACTTCATAATTTTCCCCAAAACAGAACCTGTCCAACAATTTTCATGACTTGTCATTCTAATTTCCTGTCAAGTTCATGACTTGTCCATCTAATTTATATAATGTGTGACAGCAGCTTGATAGACCATTCACTTGTGCAACTAATAACTTGGGACATGTTTAATGCCTAAAATCATGCTGCGCAAGTTGAACATTTTCATTGCTGTTCCTCGATGGCTTATTTTGAAGTTAATCAAGGTAGGCCTATAACAAAATGTGAGCTTGCTCTTCATTTACGTTTAACCTGACATGTTTGAGAGCTGTCTGTGCTGCTGTGCGCGTGACAAGAGCCATCATGTAGTGCACCGACACAAAATGCGTGTATGATCGTGCGATTGGCAGTCATGGCTGATCAAGTGGAAAACCGCCTGGTTCTGATCACCGGGCCTAACGATCGGTGTGTCCCTAATTTTTTGTCTTTTCAGCAAGACGAATCAGTGCATTCCTTATTTTTTTGAGGGCTGTTTTTTGACAATATAGTAATTCAGCCACATCAGAGTAACTATTTCTTATGTAAGTTATGAAACACTTCTATTGTATCAGCTATCTAAATTTCATAAAGATGGAAACTGAGTTGAATGCAGAAGCATACAGCCAAAACATTCAAACCCATTCTGGCAGACAAATGCTCTGAATCATGTGAAACAGAACACAGTGAGCAATGGGCATGAACATTTGAGTAAGTACATCCTTGGAATAAAAAACTATGGGGATACTGTAGACAAACTATGGATATTTTCTATGACAAAATATCTCTGACAAACTGAATAAATACACATATCTAGTCAACTGGTTCTCTGTGCTTTGGACTTGTTTTACGGTCTGGTGGTGTCATTTGAGTAAAGTTTCAAATGCAGTGTTGTGTTGAGAAAGCTGCCAGGCACTAAAGAGATCTCTTGCATGAACGGCCAAGACAGACAAATTACAAAGCTTCCATACTGTCATTTATACATCACCTAATAAACAAAAAACAACAGTGGTTAGAAAGGCCAGCATTTCACAAAACAGTGAACAATTGGCCAATTTGGGGCTATGACAGGGCCATGGCAGAGGGTTGGTGTGTAACATCAAAGGTAGCTCTGATGTGTAAAAAAGACCATCCCTTCAAAAGATTGACTAAAAGCGGTGCCAGTGAGGATGAAAAAACAGGCAACAATAGTCCCTCCGTTTCCCATTATGTTGTCCAGAATTTGGAGATGTCGGCAGGAAGCACTACACTCATGTTGGGTCAGCTTTCGTAGTCGCACGAGGAAACAGCACAGCAGCATCTCACACCATTCTGCAGGTGGATTACGAGGATACACCGTCTGATAGCTCCCACACTTGACTCAGGCCTGCCTATGATACTCACTCCTTTCAACACAAGCCAAATATGGCTACACACAGCTAAGCACACCTCCGCAAGATTCATCCTCTGGCTTCTTGGCTAAAATGAATGCCAGCCAACCCGTGAAGCACTAAAGGCTGAGGGAAATAGCACAGTGAAAGCAAATCTTTACGTGTTATCGCCGGCAACTTTAAGTTAATTCCAGCATGGGGAGGCTGATTTAAAATAACTGAGCTCATGCCACATCAAAGAGGTGTGTGAGGAAGGTGTGTGGAAGCTGGGTGTGCGAGCAGCCTGAGAGGGGGCATCCAGGGAGAATACGAGCTGCAGGAGGAGGCCTGCTCTGCCTCCTGATTGGGATGTGCAGGGCATAGTTGCTGCCTGAAGTGTGTTGCTGGAGTTTCCCCTTGAGGGAATGAACTCAGTGAGTACAAGGAATTTTCAGCCAAGACTTTTTCTGTACTGGCCTATAAAACCAAACCTACATTTCAAGAGATGGCTGGCCAAAGATGACTTCACATTCCTTTTTTCTTTCAGTCCTTACATGGTTCAGTTTTCTTATGTACTTAAACGGTTTAGTACAATTTAATTGGATTAAAGTCTACTAAAATTCTTGGCATATATCTGATATAACCATATGTACAAGAGTGCAAATATAATATCAATTTTTTATAGTAATTTTAAATAGCAGGCTCAGGCTGAATAACAACTGTTATACTGCCTTCCACTACTGTAAATTAATACTTTACTGTGCATATAACAACATATATTCCTGCTGTTGTTGTATGAAATCAAAATGCTCAATATAAAACACGGACTACTTGTTTGCTCCACACGAGTGTTCCAAAAGATAAATGTCCAATGCCTTTCTAAAACTCTGGGCTGTCTGTGTGCGACGATCAGAGCAGCTGATGTCACAAAAGAGCATTTAAAGTCCTTTGTAAGTCCAGTAATGTGAATGAAGAAGTACAAAGAGACAGGCCTATAGTTTCTCCCCAGCAGCAAAAGAACACCTCACCAATGCTTTGAGGAATAAAAGCCGGACCTCTACTAATTGCTTTCAGAAAAAACGGCTGGTAAAATGGTGAGGACTGCCACAAAAAAAAGAGCCGGGTTTGAGTAATGCTATAAACCCTAATTATACCTCACAAAAGCAGCCTGTTCCATTTAGAATAAAAAAGAGACCCAGAGCAATAACGACCATGCCATTAACAATTAGTCTCCACCACACCTAATTAAACAGAGGAGATAAAAAACAGGTTCTAAATTTAAACCATGGGTCTCATATATTCTCAAAAGCTCAATACTCTCTGCTAATAATGTCTAAAATCCCTGAAGCATCAGAGGGTTGCATACTGTTAGATCATGAGTGAGGGCATTTAGGTGATTCTGTTTTCCAGCAAAATGATAGTGAACTTCCTCAATGTTAAATGCCAAAGGGTTATGTCTGGTTTATGTGTATAGTTTCCTAGGGCCAAACACTTCAAGACCTCAAAAGGTTTTCATTCTTATTTTTTAAAATGAGAATAGTTAAATACATTTGATTCTGTGGAATCTGCTCTGTGGAAACTTTAAAACATAATTTTGCTCTCATTGGAAAATATCAAATGAAATAATTGACCATTGAGGCAAGCAATGTGAGTGTCCCTGGATATTTCAAAGGACTAAATGAAAGTCTTCAAAATGACCAAACTACTTAGTTATAACCAAAAACTAACCAAACCGTACTTTTCTACCACGGTACAAAAATCTTTGTCTATTCAACCCATTCATTCGGCACCATGAATAAATCCAATATTGCCATGTCTGCACAGTGTAACTTGCAGCACTATAATGACAAAAAATGTATGACTGTATGTGGAGCGCATCATTCACCAAAGTATTACAGTAATCAGAACTATAATAGAGAACCTTGCAGGTGGCGGGGGCCAGAGCTGCTCACTCTACCCTGTCAGTTAATCAATACCATGCAGATACCAATAAAGCCTCCAGCCAGCAGTCCAGCCGGCTTCGGAAGTAGCATCTGGAGGGGAGGAAGGAGAGAGGAAATCTGCAGAGCTCGTAAAGGCCAACAAATTAAACAGAGAGCTCCCGCACCCTTCCTCGGCCCAGACGGACTACCTTGTAAATGTCCAGGGCTATTGTTTCGCCGTATTTTCGTTCACATGTTCCA
The DNA here is from genome assembly GCF_017589495.1 of Alosa alosa. NCBI lineage: Eukaryota > Metazoa > Chordata > Actinopteri > Clupeiformes > Clupeidae > Alosa > Alosa alosa. The sequence continues at coordinate 5,324,541 of NC_063197.1, forward strand.
ATTAAAGGCCATGATTTGCAGCAACAGTAGGGGACATGGCCAGCAGCCATAACGCCTCACTTTCCATACCTCTACACGGCCTCCACTCCCTCCCCTCTCTTCTCTTCACCTCAGCATCTTCATTTGGCAGCGCAAACAGAGCCAGATTGGACTTGCTTCTGGGGTTTAGCTAGTGGCAACCACATTAGTTCCTGACAGTATGATTTGGGCTGTCATCATTTAAGATGGCTGATGTCAGAATCAAAGCAACCAAACGCAACTAGAAGAAATTAGTTGTGCTGCGCTACTGTTTCGTTCACACTACTTTTCCCAGGCTAGTGTCAGCATGTGAGGCCCTTTTAAAAATACATCATATTTCAGCTTGCCATGTGACGAAAAGGTGATTGTTCTGTAGTCAAAATCGGTGAAAATGTAATAAACTTTACCTCTGGATTGTTCTCTCTTGACCTACAGTACAGCCTCTGCTGGATAACATCACATATCAGACTGCACCACAACTATAAGCCCACCCCCTACACCCCTCTATTGCATTTCAGATGACAATGTGCCAACATGTGCTTTATAGTAAAACCACCCTATAGAGCAGGAAATGAGTTGACTTACTGCATTAGTTGACTTAATGGACAAGTACAATGTGCTAACTTGTAACCTGCTAAACAAGTTGAGAGACATAGTTTTAAGGAGAAGGCAGGTAAATGTCCTCACTCATGCAATGCTGTCACACAGGATGAACAAAATGCAATTATGCAATTATAAAATGTCACGCATGAATTAAGAAAGGCAATCAACCTCATTACTGGTGTGGTTGCTGTAAATGACAATGTTCAATGAGAGTTTAATCTCTACCATCTCCCTAAGCAACAGAGATGAGATTCTGCTGCACATATCAACGCGCAAGGTGACACTGAAGAAGATATCCCCATAATGACCAAAAATGACACATCATTCCAAGGATTTGTGGGAAATCATACGCAGTAGACCCGAGTTCAACCAAGAACCACAGGGAGCCTTAAAACAATAGACAGATAAAAAGGCCTTAAAATAGCAGCAAGAATTACAAAGCTTGAGAACTAAGACTGTACATCAGACATGCACAATGTCACTGCTTTTGCAACTGCAGACATCTGACATTTTACCTTGGTTGCTTAGCGATCTGAGCCGGTAATTAATAACTGTCAGCACTTCCTGACTATCTCGGTATCCTTTGTCACTTCAACAGAAACGCTAGCTTGGTTGAGTCTTCACTGAAATGATTTGCTAATTACCTTTCTAGACTATGCACTTGGAATGTCATTAAAAGTGGTTCGACCTAGAAACAAGGACCTAGCAACTGTTATGATGTGGTCAAGATGAATCACAGCCTTACTAATCAGAAATTCTCGCTTTATAATTAATACCTTTAAATGACTGAGCTAACACGGTCAAAACATGCTCAATCCAGTTAATATTGTTGTTGCACTGACAGGTTGATATTCTATGTCCAGAAATAAAACATTAATAGCTCAAGCTAAATAAAAACGTATGAGTGATGTTTTTAGCAACTCATTCTATATTGAAACAAAAGCTCATGGTTTGTCAACTTCTATGCTTCCTCCATCAACTGAACTCATCTGTCCCCATGTGGAAGTATTAAATACAGAGATAACTTGTCTATGACCCTGACCCTGAATCCCTTAAGTGCCTTCCACTCCATTTACTCCTTCCCCTGTTCGGGGGCTACTCTACTGTTCTGGTGTTCACCGCACAAACACCCACACCATTCTAGATGACAGATGATGGTGGCATTTGAGGTCTGGGTGAAAAATGATTTTATTTTAATTGAATGGATGAAAAAGGGATTGGCAACAACAATCCAATACTCCAATTCTCTCATTTGCATTAAAAAGAGATCTTTTCTCTATAGAAAGTTTCTCCTCTAATTCAATTACCCCAGCACCCTATATATTTCTATATTTCTCATCCCAGAAGAACATTAAAAAATTGCTGAGTCTCGCATACTCTTGTCACAAATAATGAATACTTTTTATACAACCCCCCTAAGAAGGATGCAAACTATTCGAGGTCATTGTCTAAATTAATTTACCTTAAATCACCTCAATTCACATCAGTGAACAGTGATATTGTGCCTACTGTTTGAAGTAACTAAACTTCTACATCATATAGAACACTTACTAAAAGTTCCTCGGCTAAAACTGCTTGTCCAAAAATATACCTCCGCCTTTCTACTTGACCCTTCTCTCTTCTTGAGCCTCTGACTATCCCAGTGTATACACACACACACACACAGAGAAAGAGAGAGAGAGAGAGAGAGACAGAGAGAGAGAGAGAGAGACAGAGAGAGAGACAGCAAGGACAAAATCATGAGGCAGGAAAATAATAGATAATTTGGCCAGTAAATGGCAGGTATTATGGGAGTCATCTCAACGCTGGGGCATGTGATTTAGAAAGACACTGAGGTAATAGCTTTGCAAATTTCCTTCCCCATCCGACAACGGCATGCCACACTGAAATGTGGGGGAAAAGGTTAAGAGTCAATGACTATCCATCAAAACATCAATCTCCCTTTATTCTCCTCTCAAAGACTTAAATACCAAACATCCTCGGAAATCGCTGCCTTGGTTCCCCCCACTGCCTTGCTACCTCCCAATTCACTGCCCCAGAGGCTACACGCTAGCAGGTCAAACAGGCATCTTATCATCCCACAGTTAGATCAAGCCAAGAAATCACATGCACCTCCAAGCACTTTCAGCACGCTACAAACAAAAGTGTGTTATACTGGGGATCATCTGTGTGTGAATCGCTTTTCTTGGTGAGGCTGTAAGCGCATGGTCAAGATTGTGCTCTATCATTTCCCGAGGAAAAAAATCACTTGTTACACAGGACTTTTCAGAGAAGAAGTGAGAGCTTGGGAAAAAAACATTGACAAACTGACAATATCCTGGGTACGCCAGGGTATACTATAATATTTACAAAACACATCTTTTATAATTCTGAATAAAACATGATGTTGATAAGTATTATACTTATATTTATTTAAATGATTTACACTAATGAAATTTTGCATGTCAATGTTGTCTATCCGTGACCTTATTTACTTGGCCCCTAATATAAAGTCCTTGAAAATTCCGGTACAGTACAAAACAAATGATCCCACAGTGAATCCAGTGAAGGCATATAGTATGTCACACTCATCAAATACTGTATATACATTAATTTACATTCAGAGAAAAAAATGCTTATGCCAAACTGTCATGGCTGTAAGACTGTACAGTATGTCTGATTTAAAGAAATCCCAATTAACCAATGTTGCTGAACAAAATTAGAGATGTGGAGAGACATTTAATCAGTATGTGTGCCTATGATTTTAAAGTCAGACTGCTGAAAGATCCATTATGATTTCAGCGTATCACATCCAGAAGAGGGTAGAGAATATAAAGGGGCATGGAGGCCTCCCACAGTTTAATAGCACCATATTCTCTCTCTCTCTCTCTCTCTCTCTTCCTCTCTATCTCTCTCTCTCTCTCTCTCTCTTCCTCTCTCTCTCTCTCTCTCTCTCTCTCTATCTCTCTCTCTCTCTCTCTCTCTCTCATTTTGTCTGACACACCAGTGTCAGTCGCTTTTCATTTCTCCTTCTGGCGTGCTGTCCTTCAAAAGGTCTCTCCTGCCATTCATCATGTCCCCCTATCTCCCTGAGGATAATTAGTCAAGGCTGCATGATTTATCGGCCCCCCTTTTATTGTGTCAAAAACATATTTCCTCTTAATGGCAGAAGGGCACTACTACTCCCTTATTAAGTCAGTCAAATCATCATTAGGCTTCAAATGGTCCTCCTTTCTGCCAAGCAGAAGAGTTAGAAAAGAGAGAGATGGCATAAATTCACTATTGTACAACGGCTGGGAGTGAGTGGTGTTTTAATGACATGTTCTCACATCCCTGTCCACTTCGTCAAATTAGTCTCTGTGGCTAAATGCAAAGAAGAAAAGACTTTCAGCTATGCATGGGCCAGATTCATCCATGTATAATTGGTTGACTTACTTAAGAAAGGGAGGGCAGAGAGACTCTGAAATCTCTGATTTCCGAAGTCCACACAAACACCCAAAGCAATAAGTTCACATTTTACTCGAAAGAAAGGTAAAGAAATATAAATGATTCGACAGCTCTGCCCATTTTCAAGAGCGTCTTTTATTCACCTGATAGGCATTGAGACGCACTTTGAAGTAAAATGGCTAGACATGGCAACGCATTGTCTTTGATTTGCAATAGCATGCAGTGGCGAGCTGTTTGGGTTTTCCCTCTCTCTCTCCCTCTCGCACTCTCTCTCTCTCCCTCTCTCCCTCCCTCTCTCCCCCTCTCTCTCTTCCTCTCTCTCTCTCTCTCTCTCTCTCAAAGTGCTTGAATACAATGATGAATGAGTACAGTAAGACAAGTGTCTCTCCTGACACCTCTCCATTCAGACATGGTACATATGGAGACAGCTCCGCTCGTGCAATACAGGAAAGCTATCACTGCACCACAGCTCCCCTCCCTACCAAAAAAATGAGCATGGCTCAGGGATGAACATCCATAGACAGACTCGGCAGCAGCCAGAAGGAAGACCGCCGCTCTTTAGACGTCACCTTTATCAGGCAAAATACCAATTAACCCGCCTCCCCTGTAAAAAGGCTCCTCAAGAATCCCAAACAAAGAGGACTGAATACAATTAAACATGGGCCTCTATGGCCGAGCCTTGATAAGGCAAGCGCTTTAACAGAGGGAACAAAGGCAGGCACAGTGACACGGAACGCATTAAGAGTCATGGCCAATAACTCATCGCAATTATTTAAATGATGGGTCCAGAAAATACCACCATTCACCAAGGAGCCACAGCTATATTTCATAAAGCACAGACAGAGGTAGACTGATGGTGTCAAGGGGCTGACCTAATTTCCAAACCATCTTCTTTCTTTTTTTCTTTTTTTTTTACTTTTTTTTCCCTCTCTCTTTCCCCAGCCTATTTTATGAGGGAGGAGGTCGGGAATTAGTGGAGCTCGTCCAGCACATTCCCAAATGCCACCACACTGGTTAATCAGAGCTAACAGTTAAAGGACATGACAGTTTTAGTAGCTGAATCGCTCCCAGCTATTCCAGTGTAGCGCACCATACGGCTTCATATTGCCCTGTCATAAATCCTCAAGAAATAAACACTGGGCATAAAGAATGCCTCATTTTAATCCCTTTTCTTTCTTCCTCTAAAAAAATTCTTGAACTGAAAGACTGTGACTATACGGACAAGAATTCAGTCTGTGTTTTTATTGCAGTGTTTATTGCAAATTCGCCTCCCATCACATGTGAATGAGGGGCCAAAAATTCAGGGGATCTGAATTTGCCAGCATGGTAACCCCCAGCACCACCACCCCCCCTCCTCTCTTGGCACTCCAAGGGTGGTGTGTGTACATCTAACATCTAGAACTGTGGAGAAATGTTAGATATTGGTTTTTGTTTGCTTGTTTCTTTCCCCAACAACAATGCTTTAAATATTAAATATTATTCACTTGTGCATTATTCTGTTGTTTTGCTTGCACATGCTTGCTGGTCATTTTCTACATTGTCTACACAGAGTAATGTTCTGTAGTGGTATACCTGTTGTGTTTTCAGCTCCAAGTAACACCTTCTTTCATATTGCCCCTGCCTGCCTCCTCTGCATCATCTGAGCACATAAGTGTTATGCATTTTTATTATAACCTAGTAATATTACTAATTGTGTAAGGACGTTTTTCACTCTTTAACTATTGTTAGGTCATTCTGAGGGGGTAATTTATCCTAAGCTAGCTAAGCTTGTCAGAAGCAGCAGAAACCAACTCCTAACCCCCAGGCAAATTTAAGAATGCATGGATGACTAAACATCACAGATTCCAATTTTTTTTTTTTAAATAATCTCAACAGAGTTGGAGACGATGGTAACAGTGATTTTGACTAGATGTACCGCATAACGCTACAAAATATGACCGCTGCTCAGTCCTGTATATCCTCTCCTGAGTATGTGTGCGTGTGTGTGTGTGTGTGTGTGTATGTGTGTGTGTGTATGTGAGTGTGTGCATGTGTTTATGCGTGTGTGTGTGTGTGTGTGTCTATGCGTGTGGATGTGCATGTGTGTCTGTGCGTGTGGATATGTGTGTGTGTGTGTGTGTGTGTGCATGCGTGTGTGTGTGTGTGTGTGTCTGTCTGTGAGAGAGAGGCATATCCCCATAACTTGGCATACCCCCAGAGGATGTCAGGTTAATCATACACATGAAATTTGGTGGAGTTCAGAATATCTCAACTAAAGATAGGGGCAATTAAAGCAGTATAATATTGCATTTTCATTTTTTACCAGGGGGGAGCAAATCACAAATGAGTGGTTATGGGCTAGGTTGATGCGAGCTCTTGAGACCAACATACCATACACATTTCATCATCCTCGGTGCCACGGTTCAGGTAGTTAATCAATTAGCCTACTTCAATTTGCCTAGATAAATGTCTCATTTGTACACTATATCAGCTGTTATCCTACTGTAGGTACTTGTCAGAAAAAATGCTAGTCCTACATGTGAGATACACATTTAGAAGTGGGTGTATATGGCTGAAGTACATTACTCTGTACAGTTTCACCATCATTTTGTCTAAAGGTCACTGCAATATTTTTTTTTCTTTTTAAATGAATTCATAGTAATGAAACTGGGGCAAACTAATTTTTTGTTTTGTTTTGGTTTTTTTTGTCTCGTGAAAAGTTCTTTTTCTTGTGAAAACACTGAGGTCATCAGATGTTATGAAGTAAAGTTAAGAGCTGTATTAAATGGGGTTGAGACAGCAGACTTTAATTTAAAAGTATGGGGGATTAAATCAAGCTATTTCACAGCTAAAACCACTGAATTATTTTACAGCAATATCTCCCTTCATTGAATTTCATTTGGAAATACAGTTAAAACCAAGCTATGCCCTCTCGCCACTACACTTCCCTTGCTAGGAATATATGAAGTTCTGCTTTATTGATGTCTAACATTAGCTCAGTTAGGCTCAGATTCCTCACAAGCATCTTCAAACAAACACACACACACACACATACACACACACAGCAAAAAGATAGAGCTTCTGCTCTGCACTCACACATAAAGAGGCAGGCCGATAGAGCCTCTGCACTGAACACCCACAAACATAAAAGAAACAACAAAGTGCCACATCCCAGCTCGAAGCAGTTTTGAGTAGGAAGATCCAAAGTTGGCCAAACAGAGAGAAAAAGCAATGGAATAGGAGGAAAATGGGAGGAAAACTCAGACAGATTTGAAAAAAATCAAGCATCCAGTAATTCAATAAAAGTAATGCATGTGAGTGAGACAGCGGGATGCAGGCTGGACTGTGAAGTTTGCCTTTCAACTGGATTCTAGAGTGTTACATAAGCGCTAGGGAGTATGCTTATAGAAACAGACCTCTAGAAATGAACACTGCTTTTGAATCACACTATGTGCAAGAAATACTCAACTTCAATGTGTGGGGTTTTTTTGAATGAGGGACGGTGTAGAAATCAATATTAGCAGTGTTCATGATACTTTTAACAATTGGTTTATTAGGGATATTTTTCTATTTCTTCTTCTCTGTCCTTGGTTTTTGTATTTGTCCTGGTTGTATTAGATACTGTATACTGTGTGTTTTCTACACCCGTCTAAGCTGTTTCATGAGAATGTCTCCTCATTGAATTAATATTAATGGTGACACTGCTGCTTTGTTGGTAGCAGCCAGCAGCTACGATCTATCAAGGGCTTTGTCTGGTAGCAATGAGTGCCTACTTCTATCAGCCCTGCCTGCCTCTCCCTGGACCACATCAAACTCTATGATTGGCTGAAGGGCCTAAGGGGATGGCAGCCACATGACAGAAATGTGTCATTATTTTATTTTGTGCATGAAATGAAAGAAACAAAGAGTTGAGGGCTGGGGGAATAGGGTGCCAGAATTTGCACACAAATATGTGGCACACTCCCACTCACACACTCAGATACACTCAAACACATGCACCTGCCAAGGTGCTATGCTCACCCTTCAGACAAGATGCTGAACGTTTTGTGATGTATCCAAAAAAAGGCATGACAGTATAAGCACATAATATGTTAATGTTCATAATTCATTTGAAAAATAATTTTAAATGATACATTAATACCTATTCAGATATAAGCTTATAGGTTAGAACTGAGGGAAAAGTGAGGGGAGTGAATTTTCTCCTTTCACCTCTGGATATATGGTATAAATTATAAACTTGCATCGATCTCACTCCCCTTACAAAATAACATGAAACATATGACCACTGAGCAACAGGGGAGTTCACTGTGTCCTTTTATTGACTAAAAGAGGGATATTATATTTAAAAAAATATTTATGAACTGTAGTTTAATGCAGTAGAGGAGCTTCCTTCACATCTCTGTGAAACTGCGTCAGCATATTTTTAGCCATGATATAATTAGTGTCAACACCCTTTCATTTCACTGTAAAGAATGTGCCTTCTGGACACGTTTAAAAATACAGGCTTAAAAAAAAAAAAAAAAAGATACAGCCTTCCACATTTCAACAGAGGCCAGCCCTGTCCTTACACTCAAAAGAACTATCTGCCAGTGGGTAGAAAATCTTCCATTAACATTCAAGGTGATCCCCTTCAGAGATGCACAGCACCACCAAAGCCTAACGTCTAACCAAACTCTTTCAGCACCACTTCAACACTGCTTGTGGGTGGTCTATAGATATGCTGTGGTCCTATCTGCTCATGTCAGTCTATCCTTCTGAGTGTTAAAGCAATCTGACTGACAATACCGAGATCTTTTTTTTTTTTTCCAAGTAGTGTATGTAGGGTATGTACATCTATACCCATATGAGTTTGCAGTATGACCCCGATTTCAATGGCGAGTACTGCAACAAGGACAATGGAAGCTGCTGCGAGCGAGTGATACAGCACAATCGAACTGTTGGGGCACTGCACTTATGCCAATATATTTAATGATGGGAGAGATGAGTTATTGATGGCCTTCTTCTAATTAGAGGCAAGAAGGTGTCTATTGCACAAAAAAATCTCAACAATTTGCCATGGGGAGGTCTGGCCTCGTAATGGGCTGTGTATGCCTGTGTAAGCAAGTGGCCAACTATTCCTTTGACTGGCTGAGGCCTTAAATTCCAATTAGTCACATTTCTGACCATCAGTGAAACTAATTACTGGTCTTAACTCCAGGCCAATAATAAAAGGTTTTGTGGAGAAAGGGGGGATTGTAACCATGGAGCCTGGTCATTTGTGGCCTGCCTTTCCTTCTTCAACCGTCATCCTGCACCTGCAGCCCCTTCCACACAAGGCAAGTGAGGTAAGCAAAATATAAATAATTAAGTCAACACTACCTCAGAAAACCCAGTGGCAGTGTTCAAATGGTGTGTGTACTGCTAAACACACTCACAACGTCTCTATGCTGCTCCCTGGTTGTTGATTGGTTATACTGAACATTTGAAGGATAACACCCAATCACAGTGGTTTCTTCTCTTTAAAAGTAAACAGGCATAAAGATTTCTTTTCTGAGACATCATAGAAAAAGACGACATGTTAATCTGTGCCAATCTTTCTCCATTGAAACCTGTGAATGCACCTACTCCTATTTCCCCGTCTGTATCACTCTGACGGCAGGCTGGCTGATTAGCCACAGAGACTGGGTCAAGTGTGCTTCTCCTATTGTCAGTTCAAGGTTAAACTTGCATTTACTTAGATTCCCCAGCAGAGCAGCCATCTGCAACAGCTTGTCGCTCCAATTCCTCTCTTTTTTTCTCCTGTGCTCCAGGTTCAACGGTTGTCATTTACTTTATGAGAAAATGCTTTGTGCTCAGCTGGGAACGTGGCCAACCATAGCATAGCATGCGCCGGTCTGTTTAATCCAGACCGTTTGGCGTTTTAACAAACATTGTAATTTAGGCAAATTGGCAGTCCTCTGAAGAGTTTCAGAATTAGACTGAACAAATGTTTAAAAATTGTGACACAGGGTAAAATAATAACAACAACACTATAAATTGTGAGAATGTGAAATGTGAGTTTGCCATGATTGTGAAAAATATGAAAGTAAAATATATTTCCTGACAGCAGCAAGCTGTCGTATCATGGTGATCATAAATATATAGCTGACAATATTTTAAAATTTAAGTGGTGCAATCAAATTTTAAATAAAAAAGGAAAAGATAATAATATAATTATTCTGAATATAGCATTTAAGTCCTTGCCAAACCACACCACCACACACATTTTTTTTAACAATTTGTCAACATGTTAATCAGATCAACTGTGAACCATATGTCAGGGGTATTAGCACTAGGTACTTTCAGTAAAAATACTGCACCAATTGATCCAACTGTATAGTCAACGACTGATGTATGTCTGAAAACCTATTCTGTCACTCATTTTCTAATCTATTCATTTGTATGTATGTCTGTCTTTGACAGCTTATCTGTTTACATCACATTTCTGCCAAGGCAGCAACCTAAATGCCAGTATGCATTGAACACTAGGGAAGTTCCTTTTGAAAACAGTGAATACCTATCTATCACAATGATACACCTTGAATATGAGCAATTTATCATATTCTATTAATAACGCGGTTTCTTGTTAAACAAATGAGGACAACTGTTTTTTTTTTTTTTTTTTTCATTAAGTTTCTTAGCAGAGGTGCCAGGAGGGAGTCTGTGAGAGCAACTGGCGGCTACCCAGAGTGTCGAGCTCTGCGTCCACACAGAGGCATCCAGTGGGCGTTTAATAAGGAACACTAGAGCGTCGAGCTCTGCACGCGGCCTGCCCCTTTAACCCGGCTATACGCCGCTCTGGCCGAGTAAAATCCATCACAGCTGCCAGCCGCTCTGTCAGTCCAAACATTTTATCACCCAGAGAGTCTTGTGCGCCATCCTCACCCAGGCCTTTCTGGCAACGCCGCAGTGGCAATGGGTTCAGTGCTTTCAGTGCCAAATAAAAAAAACAAAAGGCCACGTTGTTTTTGACACTGCACAGGACCATAATCGTCTTAGTGCCACACTACTTTGTTTGATACAGGACAATCTCATGAAAGGCACTATGGGTTGCCTTTGTGTAGGCAACCATACCCACTCCTTTCAATTCAGAGGACAGTCTATGATTAATTCAAAAGGCCTCATTACCATACAGTACATAGAAAAAGCTTTATACAGTATATGCGTTATATTATACAGGCCTATTTGAAAGGAGACTTTATAGTAATATAGTGTGTATAGTAATAAAGTAAACAAATCCACAACAACGGCATTGTTACTGTTATTTCATGGGAAAAAATATCATCCTGTGGTTCAAATGACCCATTTTAAAAATTCATGAAAACTTAAGATATGATGCAATGTCTCTGAGAAGATTAGAGACTGCAGCTGGATGTATATGCAATATTCCATTAGCCTTTTTCAGGCAACAAACAGTAGCGGATACATTATTTATTAAAGTAAAGTTGTCATTAACTACTCACTACTACAGTAAGTGCTCTCGACCAATCAAGCTCCATCTCTTTCATTACAGCCCAACCTGATATTGCCAAGATTTTTGATAAGACTACAAAAAGCATCTGTCCACTTTTCACGTTCAGAATTAAGGACAAAAACAATGTTGGCTAAATTAATGATATGAGCAATTACATAATCCAAAATGTTTTACATTTACAAGAAGGTTCAGGAGAAGTTGGTTAGTAAAAAAGATTATAAAAAATATACAGCTACTCTCAGCCCTAGCAAACTGTCTAAGTGCACTTCAACATAAGAGAAAATTGCTTCCTATGGATCTGCATTTTCTTATACATTACACACTTTCGTACAGAATTGCCACAGAGTTATTTTATGCCTGATTTCAGAGAGATGACATTGGCTATGGGAGGTGAACACGCAAGAGTGCCATCATGATGCCAATGTTAGAACGGTGCCAGTGTAACACTCTCCACCCCTGATGCCACAGCAGGATCTGACCAGACACACGGCGGCAAAACACACTCCCGGCTCACCCATGGGCACTGCTTCTTCTCTCTCTCTCTCTCTCTCACACACCCATGGACACTGCTTCTGCTCTCTCGCTCTCTCTCTCACACACCCATGGACACTGCTTCTGCTCTCTCTCTCTCTCTCTCTCTCTCTCTCTCTCTGCCAAGATGAGAGGCACTTTTGCCCAGGTTTTACAGTCAAGCTCTCACAGGGGTTGCAAAGCGGAGCGGAGGAGGAGGAGGAGGAGGAGGAGGAAGAGGAGGAGGCCCAAGCAGAGGACAGGAGATGAAGGACTGGCGGGGCCATCAAATCCATCCCTGTCTCAGTGTGAGGCAACCAGCCCTCAGGAGCCACTCCACCATTCAGAAACTGGGACAATGCCGACAAACTGAGGGGGAGAGAGAGATAGATGGAGGGATAGAGAAGGATGAGGGAGGAGTGGATGAGAGGGATGCAAAGAAAGGGTGAGAGATTGCAATGGTGGGAGCGATGGATGGAGCGAGAGTGAGAAATAAAGAGATGGAGAGAGAAACTGATGAATAGAGAGACAGAGAGAATGAGAGGGAGAGAAATGAGAGGGCAGGCTCCATTATCGACAATTAACCATGTCAGGAATGTCTTGGCTTTTTATTATTTCGTGTGACATCTCCAAATAGTGCCCAGGGTTATCATATTAAAACTAGCGGTGGCACTAGGCTCCAACATGGCAAATGAGACCAAACTCCCACTGCGAATGTCCAGGCTTCTATTCTGCCGCAAATAGCTACTGCACCTTTGTAAGCCAACACACCTCAGGGTGCTCTGCCAAAACACTGCAACACAATATGAACGCCAAACCTAGGTCTAAAAAAGCCATATACATATTAGCCACTGCTGCTGCTGTCTAATGCATGTTACTGATCTGAATGTCTTTTTTTTAAGTTTTTCGTCAACATCTTCAACACCTTGATGATTCTCACCATTGACATTATAATTATGTCGCATATCTGGAAGAGATGAGCACTGGAGCAATAATAGATTCAATAGGTGTACAGTTAAAATGTCATCAACTTAAATAAAATAACTGGCAGCCACTTATTGAAGTGTTGAACTTGGTGATTCAATAATTCATCAGTATACTGCTTACATGTGAATAATTTGATACATTTCTGTTTCATAATACATGTGAAAGAAGTTGATCAACAGTTCAGTTTTAGGCTGCAAATATCAAAATGACAACCAACCCACATGCAATACTTCAGTATGTTGACATGCCCGACTACAAACAGCATAGTAAAGCTCATGAAATTCAAAATACTGTTTTGCCTTTGCTTCAATCAATCACTTCTGGGCTTCTATTAAACAGCAGATTTTAGTGTCCCCAAGTGACAGAGGCCCATCAGATTCATGTGTTTACACCATACTCCTAGTGCTCCGCCTTTCCATCCAGCCTACATGGCACAATGCCAAGTTTTTTTTCAACTTGCAAAAATGCAGTGCAAACTGCAAAATTAAATAGCTGCTGACATACTGAATATCACGTTTATGCAACATTGCTTTGGTAAATACGCTACCAACTTTACACTATTAAATTTTAACTACTTGCTATATCGGCTGGAACAGGCAAACACAAAACCCCATGCAACATTTTCTGACAAAAAGAATTGTGCAGCCCGGTTAAGCCACTAGCTTTGCCGTGATTAGATCCTACACTACAGCAAAAGATTAGGGTCAGATTAATTCCATTTTTATTTTCCATTAATATCAATCTTTTTTGGCTGTGCCATTTTCCTCCAGCGATTGTTCTATTTAAAGGAAACCCCTCATACATTGCCAGAGATTAATCTTATAACTATGGCTACTTGATGTGGCGACAGAAGTTCACTCAAAGCAATCAAAGTGCTGCAGAGGAGCAACTCAGCCACAAGTGATTCTGTTTCACTTCTAACACCTGCATTCACATGTGTGGTCTCTGTGCTGGGCTCTGTGGCATATTGTTAATTCATGTCTCATTTCACTGAGGAGGAACTGTGCACAGCAATGCCTCCACATTTTTTCTTTTAACTGGAGCCCAGTCTAAATTTAAACTGCGCAGACAGGCAGCAGCTTGAGGCACTGTGATCTCTATCCACATGCAATTGCATGGAGGTTTCAGGACGCTTTATGTATGCATGAAGCCAGAAGCCTCCCAAACTTAATATAATACTTTCGTCTTTACAGCTAGCTTCCTATTTAGGCAGCAAAGACATATTATTTATAGCCAAAACAGTTATCTGTAGAACTTGCAGCAGAATCTAGGCTCACCAGTTGAAGTGTGGCAGATATGATAGCATGTTTGCAACAGTTTCCACACCGTGTAGCCTACACATTCAAGCAATGATGAAAAAAGGATTTGAGAGGGAGAAGAGTATTATATCAGGCACTGCATATAGCCTACACTAGCTGTACCACACAGCCTTTTTTTAGTTGTCTTCAGCACCACGTGAAATGGAGACATCATTAGTGACAGCATAATTTGCATGTCATGCTGTGTTTTTCTCCCTCTTCATCTAAAAAAATGACGCATTCCTCTGCACCCTGAGTGGAACACAGATTTCTACACGGCTGAACCTTCCCTCGCTAACCAAAGGAGAGAGAGCAGGGCTCGAAAAGGGACACTGTGTCTGTTTGCTGGCAGGATAATTTGTTGTCCAGCGGGTGACAGTTAGGTCGGGGAGGGGAGAGGATGCAGGCGGCTCTGGCGGTGGAGAGCCGTAGTTAAGGGCAGAGAATTTGGGCTAAGAGGCAACGGGGTAACGAGGTGGAGAGTCAGAGAGGAGAGGATCGGGGCTGTTTTGGCACCGAGCAGAGAGAGGTTGAAGGGGATCTTGTGTGTAAATGTAGTGTTCTCCAGCAGGAATGTTTAATAAGTGCACCCCCCCACACACACACACACACACACACACACACACACACACACACACACACACACACACACACCACCCTCCCCCCCGGCAGAGGGGCCATATTAATGACACATCCCTTATCAAGGGCACTGTGACTACATCTGCCGGGCACAGTGTGCCAGGAATGGAGAGAGAGAGACACAGAGGGCCAGACAAACAGAGGGTGAGACAGCGGAGGGACAGGGGGAGAGAGGGAACAAAAGAAAGAGAAACAGAGAGAAAGAGAGAGGAGACATAAGAGAGTAAAGTAAAGTGAATATCTAAAAGAGAAAATGGAACAAGAAGAGAAGTGATACAATGACATAAGTATTTGTGCGTGTTAGTATGAGATACAGAGACAGAGAGAGAGAGAGAGAAGAGGGAGACAGTGCGTCTGTGTATGCACGTGTACAAGGCTGAGTGTTGACATTATCTTGATGAAGCCATGATCGATACAGCCTGCCTAGACCAATGGAATCAAGATACCATCTCTTTTAATTGAGCTTCGACTCCACAAGTTCAACCTCTACCCATCTAATCCCAGTCTCTGCAGCGTCTCCCCTTGTGAACCACTCCACTGAGGTCATCAATTACAGGAGATGCTCAAGTATTCAATCTATCTGTGATGCCTCTTTAGGACACACATTTGGCTTCCTCTGAGGGCAACCCCCCTTCCTGTGGAGGTGTGTGTGGTGGGGAGAAGAAGGGGGAGGGGTGATCTTGTCCTTGTTACAGTTGATCATTTTCAGTGCATACATACCTCCTTTTCTACATATTTTCTTGCCGGGTTTCCTGGCACATTCCTTGGATATTCTTTTTACTGCAAAATGAATAGAAGACTAAAAAATAACATGGAGCCCCATCAAAGACAACAGGAGCATGCAACACCACAATCTGACTGAGAGGAGGGGGTGAGAAGGAGGAAAAAGGAAGTTAAACAAGAGAGAGGCTCTCGCTGTCTTAGGTCATCACCATGGTTACAATCATCATCACTGTCATCATCATCATCACTGTCATCATCATGTTCATCATCATCATCATGAACGTCACCATCATTATTACTGTACTGTTACTGTAAGATTCCCCATTTTAAAGACCTCATTTCATTGTGCCTGCACACACAATGGAGAAATGATGGGTCACTGGTGGACAGGGGTGGACTAAGGGGATAAAGGAGGAGCCGGATTCACCTGGATGGACGTGCTGTGGGAGGTGAGTTTACGAGGCGAGGAGGGGGTTAGGACAGAGATGGACAGCCACACTCTCAGACAAACACACACAGACACAGACGGAGAGACAGACAGACAAACACAAACATACACACACACACACACACCACTCATACACACACAAACAAACACACACACGCACACAGAGAAAGCAGTGACATGCTTGTAAGACATGCAGAGGTCATGCTTGTTTTGCCACTTCTCACATTCAGCACAGACAGGAGGAGTTCTTAAACCCAAAGAACCAAAAGATAAAAAAGGAGAGGTGAGCACTCGCCAAAGCCTCGTGTCTGCCCTGCCATTTAACTCACCATCCTCCGTGGGCACATAAATGTTCAAGAACAGGCAGTCCTCGCTCTGATCCTGAACGTAGGAGGAGACCACCTCCAGGCTGTTGGTAAACCACACAGGGAGCATGACATCGGGGAGCCTGCCTTCCAGAATGTTCTGGGGGCACACGGGGCCAAACTGGGTGGCGTTCCGGATGTCGGACCACGGGATCGGGGGCTCTGGGGGCTGGAAGCGCCTCTCGCCCGTGGGAGGCGCGGCGTAGGGCACGCCCAAGAACTGGATGACGGGGCCGAGGATCTCGTTGTTGAGCTCCTTCTTGAAGCCCCGCACCCGCCCGTAGGCGGTGGTCACCACCGGGTCCGTCTCGTCCAGTTTCTGTGCGGCCACCAGCAGGGCCTGCAGAGCGAAGCCCAACACCCACAGCAGCAAGGCTGGATCCGCACCCGAGCCAAATCCCATCCGAGGCCTCATGGCACTACACGCGCTCCGTAGTCGGCAGGGTCGCTGTGGCAACATGCCTCCTCCACCACGGGCACCACCTGCGCCAGATCAGCACCAGACGGTGGGCAGAGTGGCTCAGCTCGTGGAAGGCGGCTGGCACCTGGCAGCAGTGCAGTCGGTATCCAATGGCAGGGCCAGTGAGGGAAGCAGGTTAAGTGAAAAAAGGAAGCAAGATCAAAGGCAAAAATAAAAGGTCTGCCCGACACGTGGCTGCCAAAAACCCCCTCAAAAGGCTGTCTGCATGGCGAGTGGTATTTCCCACTGATTTCACAATTCAGGCAGGGGCAACATCTTCCACTCCAATCTATTCATCAGGGCGACTCCTTGAAATGGCCCACCCCGGCGACACAGACAGAGCAGCCATTTGCTGTGGTTCTTCCGCAGAAGAATCAAATCCTGTTCAGCCTCGGGTCTATATCCTGCAAGGAAAAAAAAGGAAAGAAAGAAAAGACTTCATTAGCACAACAGGAGGGAGCAAAGGGGAAGTGCTAGATTTCACTGCTGTTTGTAGCTCTCGACTCTTGTCATAGATGAGGCAATATCACAGTGCCTCCAAACCTGAAAAAATAAGCAATTGCTGGCTGAGGCAACTACATTTCATTTGGCAAAGGACCCATTTCATTTAAGCAGGAAAAGAATATTAAAAAGATAAGAGTAAAATGTATTATGGTCACATCTCTACAAATAGAACTGTCAGATCAAAGCATACTGCAAGAAATGTAAATCAATAAATGTGACAGAGGAAAAAAGTTTATTGAACACAAACAATGATACCATCAGGGAAAATTGGAGTGCATGTCAGTAAACAACATGAGTTTGGCACCGTTTGATGTCCTCCTAGTGCCCAAATCTCCAATTCAAGTTGTATCTGCTTCCTGCAGTAAAGTGGTCAGAGGGAACTTTTCAACCTTGCACACATTTTGAAAGCTATATTTGGATCCTCCGTAGGAAAGCAGTCTTAATGAGGAGTAGGAGCACATTTAGAACTGCAGGCAACTCTTCCCCAGTGGACACACTGACAGGCGCTTTTCAGCAGCATTCATTTAGCCTGGCGAAATGAACAAACTGCCAGGACTCCCACAGCAACACAATGGGGTTTATGTTCACCCACAATGGGACACTTGTCCTGAATTCTACTGTATCGCCACACACTCAGGCTACTGTGTGTGTGTGTGTGTGTGTGTGTGTGTGTGTGTGTGTGTGTGTGTGTGTGTGTGTGTGTGTGTGTGTGTGTGTGTGTGTGTGTGTGCATGCCGAACAGAAATGAGCAACAAGTGCATCATTCAAAGCACACTTAAAAAACCCTTCATCGCCATTTCAAGTGCGGAGGGGGAGGGGGGAAATACCATGCTTAGTTCCGGCAGAGTGCCATGTGAGACATTAAAAGGATTCCCATATTCCTCAACACACACAGAAAGACCACTGTTACTACGCACTACTACAACAAATCACATTCTTTAAGCACTATAGGCGTAGGCTGCCTTCACCCAATGCAAAATTCAAGAAACCACTGTCACTTTATGCAAAGCATCCTGTTATTAACCCACACTTGTAGTGCCAGGAGAAAAACTTTCCTGTGAAATCAAGTGCACTTACACAGGGAACACGACAAAGCCCTTGACAAGTGACAGGGAGAACATCTGACCTGGATTGTAATGTGTTTAATGTGTGCTTGTCAAAATGATTAGTTATCCAGACTTCCAAAGGGGCTTTTTATTTGGAGTCACTTTATTTGTCCGCGAGCAAACACACATTTTCGTCTGAGCACTTGACGTCACTTCAAACACACACACACACACACACACACACAAGAAAAACAAAATCATATTTCAAAAACAAACTGTTGTCTATTGACAAGTGTGTACAAATGATATGCATCTACACAAATGCAAAACAGTCACTCATCCAAAATAATTAGGCAAATAGATAAACAGAGTGGGGAGATCTACGCCATTGATTGTGTACTGTTAATGAGCACATAAAAGTGCCATGAGGTTTTTTACAGCTCAGCCAAAAAGGACAGAAAAAACATCCTAGCACGTCAACCATGCCGCTAGCCTCTTATAGCATCTCTACCAGGCACGGTCAAATATTTAAACTCTGCAGAAGGACAAATAAATGCAGAGTTGACAGAGTTAGGTGAATGATGGTTAACAAAGGAGATGATGAGAGGCCAGCACACTGCTGTGGGAGATGCAATACTGCCCTTTAATCTCAGCAAACATCTGAATCACTGCATCCCATACCCTGCTGAGGAGAGCCAAGACTACCCCTACAAGGTTCAGATGCACACTGGTTCTTATTTTAAACACGGCCACAGAAACTTCAGGAGGCACCTACAAAATAAATAAGGAGCTTAGCTATTCTTGTGAGAGATGGGGTGTGAGTGTGTGTGTGTGTCTGTGTTGGGTGGGGGGGACTGGTAGTATTAATCCGCTATCATGGCTGTTTAAAAAATATTGATAGACATTCATTACTTCCATGTGACTACTTTGAGGTGATGGGCTGTTTTGCATAAGTCCGGTCTCGTCTTTGGACGAATGCAAGAACACTGGCTATTTTCCTTCAATGTCTACACTTTCCCCTCAAGATTAAGCTCTTCCAGGTGTTGAGAATAAATTTCAGACATGGCCCGCATACTCTCTGCATAAATCTCCCCAAATCCCCTACTTAAGAGTTTTCCCCATCATAATGAGCTCAATTGATCAAGCATGGAGAAATTCTTTGTCTTTACTTTTATATTCAGATCTCTAGGCAGTGTGAACGCTGTCTGGTGCCTCATTTTGCGTTACTTGGCCTTGCATCTTTTCTTCCATATTTCTGTTTGCTTCTCCAGGGAAGAAGTGCGCTACAGACTCCTTCAGCTGGGGGTTGTCCCAATGCATATATTCAATA
Source organism: Alosa alosa (assembly GCF_017589495.1). NCBI lineage: Eukaryota > Metazoa > Chordata > Actinopteri > Clupeiformes > Clupeidae > Alosa > Alosa alosa. Next base: position 5,344,369 of record NC_063197.1, read on the forward strand.
AGATAAGCTGAACCTGATATATTTGTTTGCATCCTATTTAAATAAATTAATATTCCAAACAAACTCAGTGAGGAAGGACATATCCTTTCATGTTTCATCCCCCATGCTTTTTTCCTATCTTTTAGTTTTGAACAACTGCACTGCATATATTTATAAGCCATGCCATTGTGTGGGGGATTCAGGAGATGAAATGAGAGAAGAACTGACAGGTTTCTCCAGGGAAGTCTGATCACCTGACTTTGTTTGGAAACATCCACCTGATAAGACTGAGCGGCCTCCCATACCTCCTCCAATATCTACACAATCATCTCCCCCTATAATTATATGAGATTTCCCAGCTTGGAACAGCAGGGGGAAAGATTGCACATGGAGAAGTTTTTAATGAGGTTCAGCATATTCCCCTGCAGGGGCAGGTAGAAGGTCCCCAATCATATATAGGTGATCTGAGAGAAAACAAACAGCCTATTATTTTCACCAAAGCTGTCAAAAGCAGGGAACAGAGTGCGCCAACCAGAGTTATTACCGCAGCCAGTCAACACACTAAACATTCCATCACGGCGTGCTTTACTTCCATGCAAGCTCACACTGACCTTAATGATCTCATTTCACCTCCAATAAGACTTTTGGGAAATTTATAGGCTTGGAGGAGGTGGAGTGGTGGGGAGTGTGTGTGGGGGGGTCCATGTCTATTTCCGGACGGTAATGCTTAGCTTGCAGGTCACTGGTGAAGCGAATAAGATTTGGAGGGTTTGCCGGGGCCTGGCTGGGGAGAAACGATGTCGCGGCAAATTAAGAGCAGGAATCAGAAGGCTCCTCTCCTAGCTCATTAAAAATTGACCACCATTTGTGTGAAAAGTAAAATACCCATTGTATCTCAGGCCCTTGGTAAAACTGTCACTCACACTTTAGAGAGAGAGTGGAACAGCTCTTGACAGCAGAATCTCTGTTGGGCTTGCTGTTGCTTTTTTTCTTTGTCTTCATTAAACATTAATTTAGGACCCTGCTGACAATGCATGCTAAGATTACAAATTAAACTTAATTCAAAATGTTGAAGATGAAGACAATTCTTTAAGATAAGTCTGCGTTACTACCACAGCGAAATCTGATTTACACAACATATATTTGTAATATGACTACATCCAGCATCACCCATGCTCAATATGAAAGATTTTGATCACATTTTAAATTCCTAGTTAGTATTCATAATCATAATAATGTGACCTGAATGGTTGATAAAAAGACCCAGATGAAGAGCTACAGTGTGCCACATTCATCAACAACTATTCTTTCATGTGCTGCAGTCACTTCTGCAGATAGAACATATAGAAGCCTAAGGGATATGGCTCTCCCACGCACACACATAAACACACACAGAAATTCACACACACACCCACACACACTCACTCACTCACTTCTCTCTATCTGTGTGTGTTTTCTCTCTCACACACACACACCCAGTATGGCCTCTAGAGATGAGCAGTCCACACGTGCTGTTAGTTGTTGAGCACATGCCTGCAGTAATACAGTGGTATTAGTGGTTGGCGACTCTCTCGTTTTCTCATTCTCTCTCCCTCTCTCTTTTACATATTACTCATCTAATGCTGCATGCCCAATCTAATGCAGCCTCGTCCTTCCCTACAGTGGCCTGCAACCTCCCTCTCCACCACCCCTCCCCTCCTCTCTCTCTGCTGTTTGTCTTTCTCCCACTCTCTGTATCTATTTAAGCATCCATGCATCTGTGCAGCTCATTCCTCTTCTTGCTGAGATTTCCCCTGAAACAACAGCACCCAGCAAGACCTCTAGCAGCAAACCCACATGCCACACACAACACAACACAGCACAGCACAGCACAGCACAAATGCCTCCTCTGCCTCGCCAGGACATAATCTCCTACATAAGCACTCTCACCACAGTGGGTGCCCTGAAAAGCAAACTCTCAGTGAAGTTGTGAGTTTTTACAGAGAGAGCAAGAGACAGGGAGAGACAGAGAGAGAGAGAGAGAGAGAGAGGGAGACAGAGAGAGAGGGATAGAGAGAGAGAGAGAGAAGTAGAGAGAGAGGGAGAGATGATGGGATAAGAGGTGTGCAGAGGGTGAAAGAGTGAAAGTGTTCTCCTGAGCTCTGCGGTCATGGCCATGTAGGAGGGATGGACTGATTCACCTGGCGGCGATGCTGTGACACAGGCTCCGCCGGGGTCAGACACGAAGCACCATGTTGGCGTTAAAAAAAAAAACAAAAAAGCTCTCTTGCCACAGTGTCGGCTCCTCAACCAATCGCAGGGCCCACAGGAACAACATATCCTCCTACTCTCCCGCTCAGGGGCACAAAGGACCAGGCCTGCTCGCCAGAATGCGTGGGAAAGTCATTATCATACATTTGGAAAATGAGCAACTCTGCTATTACATTACACTGCCATTAATACGGCAGTGCAGAGAGAGCGACTGGAAGAGCACCAGTATCTAATGTCCTGCTCATCTCCGCTGCACAGAAGGTCTCAGAAATCAACAGTGTCACTACGACTCCCTCAAGTTCCAATCCGATGACTGAGGAGGGCTGCTCAAACTGCTTTACATCAAAGCTCCATAATTAGTCAGTTAGTAACTGAGGGACTGAAGGGCTTGTATGGCCTTGAGCCATGTGTCTGTGAAGCAAAGAGTAATCAGATACAGCACACATGCCCTCTCTGATTGCTATCCACCAGAGGGCCACGATAGGAGTACGACACTGGAAAACACAACGCCCAACATCATTTCATCACAACACCAACAAGCACGATGCTGAGGATGCTCAAGGTCATGAGTCAAGGCTATACTGTATATGGCTTGTGCATCAGTAAAGTCCTCAAGAGCGACACAGCTAAAGGACAAACAGAGAGACAGCTAAAAAATTGTCCTTATGATCGCTCTCTGAGTGATCATGTGGTCTATATTCTCAGTAGTGAGAAGTCTCCAAGTCTGAATTGCAGTTATTGTGTGTCGACATACTCCATAGGGAGGACATGTTCGAGCACAACTTGAATGGGCAGCCACAGAAGGTGCCAAAAAGGTGATACCGTGAGGTCACAATACCCTTCACACCTTTGGTGCCACAGAACTCACATCGATCGTGAGGGCCCAGTGCCTCTGTGCCAAGAGGGAAGTGGGAAGTGACATTCCGACTGCCTCAACAGTAAGGTCCATTAAAAGACATTTAGCCTCTGTCTCACACCCCATCACACTCCCCAACACACCACACAACTGGAAGATGTGTTCCCTTTCAAGCCCACAATAAAATTCCTCTTAAAACGTCATGGAATAGAAACACAAGTTTTTTTTTTTTTTTTTTTTTAAAAAAAAAAAAGCACCGCCTGTCCATACAGAATAGATATCTGGTGAATAAAAAACAGATGAAGGTCGAGTCCTCCTGGGCCAGTTCTGTCTCTGTGAATTCGTTATAGGGGAAGTTGGACAAATGGGCCCCGGCAACCACTGCAACTGCTGCTGCTCCCGATGAGTAATGAAAGTCTCCTTCTCTGGGTAACAGTCATGATCAGGCTCTGCCTCTCTCTGTAAGTCGCTGGCACTTTTCAGGAACTCTTAAAGAAGCGTGTGACTGTGCCTTATGTCAACATGCAGCTATGGGTGCTGAGAAAGGCATTCCTTGAACAAAAGGAACAAGAGCAGCTTATTGTTAATTAATGCATGTTCCGGGTTAGAGGTCTATTTTAACGCCAACACTCTGATGGGGGCATTTATACTTAAATGTTAATGTTTGTACCAAAATAGATACAAAGTTCTCTTGGCCCTAAAATGGAATCTACTCCATTTTTCTTTTATGGTTTTATCGTTCATTTCTGCTGTATGAGATAACATGTTTGTGCGCATGTACATTTCATGAGCAATTTTCATTTCAGTTAAACTCTGCATGAAACCCTGCATGGATGAAAATGGATAGTAGCCAGACCTTTTAAATTCCATCTCTAAATGTGATTTCCATGTAACCATTATTTTCATTTGCAATAAATGCAAATGCGTACACTGCAATTACTTTAATTAATTTGACAGTATCACACCACACTAGAATCTTGTCATGTCTACAGATGAGAAGGATTTCTGTTGTACCAATAACATACAGTTGGCAAACTATTGTTACGAGGTGATTTCAATCAACAAAACTTGCACTTTGGCATGTTTGCACTTTCAGCAGTATCACAAACAGTGGGCCCTGTTTCTGAAAACGCAGTAAGGCAAACCAACTGGGCAGACACAGACAAACACACAAATGAAAAGGCCACACACATATAAAATGGTTACAAGTAGCCCTCCCACCAAGCACTTCATCAATGAATAGCCATGGCAAATTCTAAAAACCAGCATTGAAAGACAGACCAAGAACTCAGAGCTCTCTTCAAAGGGCAAACGCTGTTGTTCCCTCTACGCTCCTGCTGTGAGCAGCCATGTAAGCCATGTACAAATGATTACTCAGAAAATAATCAGTTGCTGTCTGGAGGAAATCGCCAAAATATTCACAAGACAAGCTCCCTTTCTGATCACATAAAATCCAGCTCTAATTGCCTGTGAGTCAGTCGTCTGCATCTGACTGAAAGGCTGGACACAGCAGAGGGCGATGACAGGCCCTCAGACGTTCTGTTTGCAAACTAGAGGGCCCCAGGTATCACAGACACATTAGAGTTGAAGTGCTCAGTGGTGTAAAATGCTAAGCATTTTTACAACAACCTACACTTAAAGTTGCATAATGGGTATGAACAAGGGAATGTCTCCAATAAAAGAACATAAAAAGGTGGGATGGGGGTCAGGTGTAAAGGTGGGAATAACCTGGTCTCATGCAACAGTGACATGCTAACTAACAACGCTATAAACAAATTTAAATGAGTGACACAGGACAGTTTAAGTCCTCTGGGCTCATGCAACAGTGACATGCTAACTAACAACGCTATAAACAAATTTAAATGAGTGACACAGGACAGTTTAAGTCCTCTGGGCTTTTAAACTGTGTTCTTGACAGCAAGACTGATAAGGAAAATAATGCCTGGTGAGACATGAAGTCTCTCAGCATTGACTTTTTGTTTTGAAACAGAGGAAACCGTCCTCGAAGCCCATTCATCATCCGCTGTGATGTACGCCTGTGTAATACAATGCGCTCGAAAATAACTGCCATCTCTGCAACGGCGTGTTTGAATGCAGTGAATAAACGGTACAGAAATGTTTTGATACATTAACAGCGAAACAGTGTTCCTCCATACACACCTCTTTAAGCAAGAAATAGATAACACCTTTTTAAATCACCAGACCGTTGACAATGTGACACAGCTGAATCACCGCGTCGATTATTTATGAACGGGCTCCCTCCCCTGTACGGATCGGGTACCTTGAGTTCGGACGTCACAAGTGGGGCACACTGCTATTATGGTTATACGTTCCCCTCCATGACATGAACGACATTAAAGATTTTAGTTATTTTGAGAGGACAATGCCACATTGCAAATGACCAGTCGTCAGTCTGGTGCGTTCTTAGACAGGGCCAATGGGGCTGCCATTTTTTAAACAGGCTACAAGTTTAATGACGATGACGCAAAAATCATAGCAACCTCTTCAACTGCAGTTTAGCAAACCCACACAATTCGTTGTTGTGACTGCTGCTATCGCTGATCAGTGGGTTCTCTTTTATGAGGAAATTCGTAATTACAATCATTCAGTTGATCTGATTATCTAAAGGTTTTACAAAACTCTGCCAAGTGTACGTGAACGGGCCGACAACCCGTTCTCCTCCTTGGTGAGTAGCGTGAAATAGCAGCACAGAATAGACTAGATAAAAGCAATATTAGCCACGGTTGAAAATATTAATTCTATCGTTGGATTTATCCAGATTGTAAAATGTACTATACGTATGTGCAATGTCTGCAGGAAACTGGAGCCAAAACTACTTAGAGAGCGGGTTAATCCAGCTGGATTTTCCTGCAAGTGAATCATGATGCGACTCCACTGCACAAACACCGCATTTATTGCTCTCCTCGAAGGTCCGTGCTATATTAACCTAACAGCCTACCATTAACGTTTTTACTCCTTTTAACGTTTCCAAAGACATGGTATTTTACAGTGTAATCTGTGGATAGTATTATTTCCTATCGATGAGTAGCAATGAACCATTACAGCCAGTTTGACAAGTAGAAAGAGCGCTTCTTCAGCCCACAATGCAAAACGCGCACCTTATGAGATGCATGCCAAGTGTTCTGTCTCACAGCTAGTTCGTGAGGTTAATTATGAATCAATTAATATTAGCCCAAGTAATTTGGCAGATTAATTTTAATTATGTCTGAATTTTTTTGATTTCCATTCATCAAACGTGAATACTGTATAACAATTAAAAGACTAATGACTTAGGTTGGTGATTTCTTATCACGGTGGGAAGACCGCTGCTATGTAGTTCGCCAAAATGACTGCAGGTGTTTTCAGTGGCTGATCATTTTGTCATGATCTTATGAAAACGTATGAGATTAAACAGGCACAGGTGTTATCGAAAACATCCCGTAGACTTTGTACCTCGATTGTGAACGTAATGAGATTTTGTCCCAAATTGCTAAAGGGTTAATGAATGTTCCCAACCATTCAATATTTCCGATGTCATCATATCCCCGTAAATCTACCTATTTCTGTGTAGATGCTCAGTCCTTGTCGTGAAAGGGTTGATTTCGTTTAAAATCCTAAGTTTAGAGAGTCGAGGACTTGTCTTCATACAACCCGATTCGCATAATTTATGTCTCCAAGGAAGATACAGAGAAGCAATATACGAGAAGTAAAACTACTACACGCGTCGTGACAGACTTTTCATGCAGAAATAATTTCCTCACACAATTACCTTAAAGCGTAATCTCCGGAAACCATTCCCTCTCATTCGCGTCCTTTCTGTACCATGTTCGTGTTTTTTAGAGGGAAACACTGCAGACGGCAAATATCCCCCAAAACAGAGAACCGAAGTCAGGAAAGAGAATGACTTCAGTCACCAGCCCATCATAATTCGGTCCAACTACCTCGCAGAAAAAATATTTGTCCGTTCCCACTCTTTTTACAAAATAATGTTAATCCATTGCGCTTTTCTCCCAAGAAGCCGAACCTTAAGTTCCTTGTGTATTGCTCCAATAACTCAAAGCCATTAATGGTAAAGAATTAGGTGAATAAGGTGATTTTTATTCCTCTCCTCACGATTCTGGGTGCCCTGCTTGATAAAATGCCGATATCTCCTCATGTCCCTAATACAGAAAGGATGAACTGTTGTGGGGTGCTCAAAAATGGAGCAAAGGTACACCTAGCGGCCTTGTGCGGAACTCCACCACCAATGCACAATATATATTATTTTAAAGGAACATGGAGTGCATGTACCTCCAATTGAATTAGAATCTCTTATGTCCTACGTTGACTTGATTGTGACGAGGATTTTTCTTTTTTAATGAAAACATAAAAAAATCTTAATGTCCTTTGATTATCAAACAATTCTGTATGCCAACAGCAGCAGACTGTGTGAAGCCCACTGAGACTGTTTTCTTCAACCTCCTTTGCCCATGTATGCCTCCAACTAGAAAACGAGGGAAATTGGACCATCATCAGAAGTGGGTTACCTTGTTTAACCCACACTGAATCAGGCAGCATACTTAATGAATGAATTAATCCTCCTCAACATTGCACACTGCAGAGAGTGCATAATGGAGCCAAGGACTGTGAGGGCCAGCGGGGATGGGGTACACCGACCCCCCCTTTGAAAAAAGAGCCTGTGAGAGCGCCCTCGCTTGCCCTTACGCATCACTCCCACCGCCACAGGGATATTGTGAGCCAAGACAAAGACAAGTGAACAACAGGGCTGTGGTGTGCTGCTGCACCAAGATCAAATTCAAAAGACATGTCCCAGTGCGTCGCCGCCGCGATCGGCTCGTCAGCCCACTGTAGAATAACCAAGCTTGTTTTGAGTGGAGCCGCAGTGGTGAGCAGAGCAGAATGCTCTTCTGAGGCTGCATCTCAAGTGTAATCTATGACTAATTGCCCACCAAATTTTGAGCCACCAAAAGGTCATTTCATTTTGCACGAGATATCCAAACAGGAGATGATAGCTTTGTTCTCACTGAGTCTGCATCATCAAACAGATGTCTGACAGATAGCGGACACATGCCCTTTAAAGAGGGATTTCAATACATGCAGGAAAGGTTTGAGATTTGCAGGATTAAGCTAAAGTCGTAGATCTTCCGTAGGAAAACCACAGAGATATTATGCCTTTGAGAATAACCGAATGATGAAACCTAACCAGTCATAAACATAGTCATAGACAATAAATAGTTCAATGTATGCATTATCATTTTGCTATGTGTAATGCAGATGTATTTTAATGTACCTTGGTAACCTTGTATTACAGTATAGGAGCAGAACGGAACTGGACATTTACTCAGCAGTCTTTCTTGTGTCATTGCATCTTACATGATACCATAAATATTGCATGCTATAATTGGTGAGCTCTATTTTTATTGAGCACAAACAGGCAACCTATTGAAAGTTTTAATGCACTCTTCATATCCCAGCTATTCCAGTCATTAGATTAACCGTTGAGTGAAGAGCTGACCTCGACTGTGATTCATTCCACCCACTGCCACTAAATGTGCTTCTGCTATAGTGGATAGGTCCATCAGTGGCTCCTGCCTTCTACTCCTTCACATTACACTCTCCATCTGCACTCATCCACCAAGATCCATGAGAACAATAGCACATAGAACACTTCCCTGTACCCTCCTCTAGGCAGGCATGCATGCTGTACAAAAATGCTAACACTGACAAATGCATCTGGAAGTAAACAGGCCATGGGGGCAATTGTGCAGGAGACCACAGCACAAACATGCAAACCCACGGCTCACATAGAGTGAGATATCATCACTGATATCACTCGCGTTGTGTCATATAGACAAACCATCTGCGAGGGGCCTGTTTCCTGACAGGAGACTCGCCAGCCACTTTTCCATATGTCCATAACGCAGTTGTCACTCAAGGCGCTCGGCTGCTCCTGGCGCGCATAATTGTTGGCTTTCCAGGCGCGATTGTAGGACAAACGTGCGGACAGATGTTTAGGGAGCTGCAGCGCGGCGCCGGATGAAAGGCTGCGACACACAGAGCGCCGTAGCCCCGAGTGAGAGTGCCGCTTGCCAAGCAGACGCCGGCCGGCCGGTGGTGTAATACCCACTCCACCCTCAGGCAGGCTCGCTGGATCAGCTGGCCCTATGCTCCCCTGAGTCTCCGCAGTGGCTAAAACCCCTTCCTCCCACCCCCCATCCCTGATCCCCTCCACCATCCCTCTCTTCTCCTCCTCCTCCCTGTTCTTCTCTCCCTCTCTCTCCCTCTATCCCCACCCGCTGAGCGGGTTGCCTTCCAGCCGTGGAGAAAAATAAAGAAAGAAAAGGGAAGATGGCTATAAATAACCTGCACCACACATGCACGGGCACTGCGCCGCCACAGTTCCCCACTGGTCGCAGTGTACCTGCTGGAAAACTAATGTTAGTCATCTGGGCATTCTGGGCATGGAAGAAAAAAGAAAGGAAAAAAGTGCAGCCTCTCTCTCTCTCTCTCTCTTTCTCTCTTTTCTCTCTCTCTCTCTCTCTCTTTCTCTCTTTCTCTCTCTCTCTCTCTCTCTCTCCAGATGTGTGGGGTGTTTCAACTCGTTGCTCAGTTTTGGCTCGGGGAATGATACAGGAGGGGGGTTGTGATGAATCCATTACCGAATCATGCAGGGTGGGGGCGATTAGCAAATGGGTCAGATAAAAATCCGTAACTGAATTAATCAGAATGAAAATGGCTCCATTGAAAATTGCGCCCTCCCTGAATACATAGACATAGACACAGACAAACACACACACACACACACACACACACACACTCACACACAGTTCTTCTCATTCCTCACAAATCTGTCAAACTGCTCTGTCAACTGACTGTGCAGCAGTGTTTGGGATGATCAAGTACAACTGACCTAGCCCCTGAAATGTGAGGAGAAGATGTTTTTTCCGTGTTCTGGCTCAGTGCTACCTGGCCAAGCCTGTGCTTTTAAAAGGGAGGAAAAACAAAAGTCAGAGATATAAAAGGGTAGGACAGTGAGATAGGGCCAATGCTCTTCCCATTTATGAGACAGACCTATCTTTCGCCTCTCGCTGCTGTCGTTATCCGTTGTCCTCACCTGGTTTTGTTTTGCTTTCACAGTGTGATAAATCACCTCAAAGGCTTGTTGCATGTCTGCAAAATTACAATGTATTCAGCCTTGTCAGATATGAATGAGAAAATGATAAAACAGTAAGACAATCAGCTACTTTTAGACAGGAACTGCGAGATGGCGGACTATTAAAACACATGAAAGCCTTCAGAGACTGCCATGATATGGTGGATTTGTATGGCTTGTTTAGAAGGAAAACAGTTAGTTGCATTTCTGTGCGACACAAAGGCAGTATAGCGTGTTGAAGAATGCAAAACCTTTTGAGGACTCAGTGAAGACATTTCTTACATTCCCCTTGTACAGTAATATTCATCCCCTCACTCCCTCTCACTCTATCTCTCGTTTGCTTCTCTCTATCTGCCATTTTGTTTGTTTGTGGTTGGAGGGAAACATGTTCAGCAAATATGACCCATACTGAGGGAAGATGTGAAATTTAGATCTGAAGCAGAGAAAAGTGACAGCTTATCGTTTCAGGGGAACAATCATCTGATATCATCAATCCATAATGACCCGGCGGGGTGCGGTGGTGGAGCTTCTGGGTTGATTATTAAGCCGGAATTAAATGCTTTTTGTGGCACCATGCTTCTGATCCTACACAGTGTAAATACCTTTCGGCTGCATCTAAATTCTTATTAGCTGAGGAAACTACATCTTACCCGGGCATACTCCACTGTGAAGCTCTCTGCTGGCCATACTTATGATGAATCAGATATTGTAAGTGCCATTTCTGGTAAGGACTCATTTAAGGTGAGGGAGGAGGATGGAGGATGTTTTGGCACTGCAGGATCTCATTTAATACCCAACTGTAGGGCCACAGAGCAAAGCATACGCCTGAGGCAATTACATCAAGATGGTGAGGAGGGGGTTGAATTGCCTGGCAAATATTGACCTCTCACTAAATCCTGTTTATACCACACTATGCGGTCAACATGTGTGATGGCAGCAGCCCACTCTGAGTGAACACATGCAGCCATAGGCTGGGACGCCTGCATCATGAGATGTCCATGGTCCTGAAGATGCATTGAGTACAGCAGACAGCTGTTTCACAAATCTGCTGAGTTTACGTCTGTGCTAACAATGCTATTACGGGTGTGCAGTGTTTGGTTAGCTGTATGACTGTGTTGAAATGCTTTCAAAGCATGTTTATGTTTTCATTTGATTGCAGTCTGTGGATTCTATCTAGACATTAGTTGTGGAGTTTTGAAAAAAAAAATAATGGAAAGGCAGATATTTCTAGTTCCCATGGGCAGAGAGTATATTTTCCAAAGACAGGAACTACTAAAAGTACCAGCTGTGGCACCAACTGTGCTCCCATGTCTTCAGGAGCAACACTCACTTGCCACTGCTTGAGGGACGCAGCCAGGTGTCCTGCAGAGTCTCGGAAAAAGCACACAGCTGTGTGCGCTGCCTTTTACAGTCCCCCGGCATTTCACACATGATGACGTCCATTCAAAGCCCTGGCCTGGCCCCTGTCCACCTGACCTCCAGTTTGACTCAGTCCATTACGCTCCCATCCCCGTGGTCCCTGCTCCGCTGATTTAATTCCCATTCTTCACTGTCTGCTTCCATCCTCGTCTAGATAAACGGCGGGACATGCTTAGAGGGACCTGTCACAGGGAGAGACTCTTGCTTTAAAGCACCTCATATTGTTAGTGGCGGCCGATTCTCGGGAAGTTGGCAGCTCACCCGCTGCCTGAATAGTTGTCAGGCTTGTAGATCCCCTCAACCCTGACCCGACCCCTTTTGTAAGATCCGGGGACCCTCCTTGGGTGCGTGTAATAAATAACAAAAACAAGGGGAGAGGGTGGTGGCAGGTGTGTGTGTGTGGGAAGGGGGTGCTTTTGACATTGCTACGTTTCAATCAGAGAGAGTGCAGGGTGTGCATTAACTTTTCCGACCTCGTGTTTCCAGCGAATGATGATCCCGCATTCAGGTCAGCCTCGCCAAGGCGACTAGTTCTGTGTTGTTGCCTATGAGAGAAAGAGGCAGCCACAGCAGGGAGACCAGGTAGCGCTCTGTCTCCCCTGCTCTCTCTATCCCTCTTTTTCTTTCTTTTTATCTATCTCTCTCTCTCTCCCTCTCTCTCTCTTGCTGAGGTTGATAAATAAAATGTTTTGCGGAATGTGACAGGAAACGTAAGCCTCAACGGCTGTTTCTCATTTGATACAAGGTCGAGAAGATATGGGCTTGTTTCAGGATTCTGTGCGGACCCCTTCACACACACAAAAAAAAATGGCTGCGACATTGAAACCATATTTGGCGTCCTTGCCAGGGCAGGGGTAAACTACCTCTGCTCTGCACAGGCACTAATTTGTATTCCAGAACGTCCGGTATGCCAGCTTGATCAGGTTGGGTTATGAAGTCAGGCTTTCCATCTTCTTTGATGTAAAAAAAGGAGCTCTTACTTAGTTTTCTGACAACAGAGGGCATAAAAAGTGCTCGGTGCAGAATAACGTATGTGTTCCCTCCCCGTGCAGCCCACCCTACTCCATCCTTATCCTGCGCCGATAAAGGGAAAGAGCCTTGGCTTAAAAAAAAGAGGAAAATGCATGAGTTTGTTAACCACATGCTGCTTGGAGATACCTGAGGGATGATCATGTGTTTAAAGCAAGTGAAAAAAGGATATAACAGCACAGCACAGAGGAAGAGGTAGCAGGGAAGGGGAGAGACAGAGCTAAAGAGATTTCGCCTGGATAACGCCTTTCACTCAAACCCCCTCTCTTAAGTCTCTGTGTTGCTGTAATGTGATAAATACCATGGTCTATTCCTCATAATGATATGTGGAGTTGGCAGGAAAGAGAGGGGGTCTGCTTTTCTTATCGGATTACCAAACTTTCTCCACTGATGTAATTGATTGTGACAAGCTGGAATGAGCAACCTCTCTCACAACTGAAAGCCAAGGCGTCTCTCTGTTGTATCACTTACAGGTAGATTTATATGTGTAATGGGGCTGCATCGCACAAAATGCACTCTTAATGGAGGACGATATACGTCAGGATTATGAAAGGGTGGGAATATGTACATCCTGGAGATTTCTCGAGATGGATGAGAAGATCTTATTATGGGAGCATCACTGGAATTCTCTGCACACTCAACAGCCAATTAGGTGGCTAAAGTATGACTTTGGGGCACCATCAGATACGGCGCCCATGTGAAATTAGAATGTGTTTAATGCATTTTTGCCTTTTCAAGCGCTGACCGTGGTGACTGCGGAAACAACATTTAGACGTTTAATTGTAACATTATCTGGATCTTGGCTGTCTGCAGCTTTCCCCCACATCTCTACAACAATGCCAATGACTAGAGTCTGGGAGATGATTGCAGGGGAGCAGGAGGGGGTATGAAATGTGGGATTATGTGGGGGTAGGTGGTGAGGGGAATGGCTGAAAAGAAAGTTGCATTGGTAAAAAACAAAACGGTCCCCTCTCTTTCCCAAGAAGTCTCCAATCTTCAGTTGCCATAGAGACTGCTTGGCCTTTATGAGAATGAAGTGGTGCAGAGTCAAGGAATTAGACCAACAGTGGAAGCCAGGTGAACAGAACCAGGGCGAGAAGAGGAAATCATCAGTGGAGCGAGAAGGACAGATGCCACTCAGGTCCATCAAGGCTCGGAGACAGACTGTGAGGCTTTATGAAGGAGCCGGGGAAGCACAGGTGTTCTAGAAACTGTGCCTCAGGAGACCACTGTCACAGTCACCATCAGAGTCACGACTCATATCACTAGGACACTGCTAAGATTGAAGCTGCTTGTGAGATAGATAGATAGATAGATAGATAGATAGATAGATAGATAGATTGAAAGATAGATAGATAGATAAAGGAGAGAGAGATGTCCAGGAATAAGGAAACAGGAGGAGAAATACAGAGAAGATAAGCACAGCCCTAACATTCATCAGGTGTGACAGATTCTGTGCAACACTTACCACAAAATAGATCTCACTGTGGAAAAAAGGTAAGTGATTACTCAATCACTAAAAAGCTGCACAGAAATCACTGGAAATTGCCTTATTTTTTCTCTTTCAATATGTGTTTGGGTGTGTGGGTCTTTGTGTGTGTGTGTGCAAGAATGACAAACTATCCCTGATCCTGTGTGGTGTTGGCAAGAGCAGAGCAACATTATCCGTCTGTGTGCCCAATAACAAGCCTTCACAGCACACTTTCAGCAAAAAGCCCAGGTATTGACCAGCGCTAATGAGGAACATAACGGCGTATGCTGCGCGCATCACACATGAAAGCAGCAGATGAATGGATGCCAAGTCCGCCCTGCCTGGTGCTCTTCATTAGGCAGTGAGGGCCAGCACTGGGAGAGGGGAAAGGCTCCACACAAAGATGGGGCTACTACCCTGGGCTCTGCCTAGTAGCTCCTAGAAGCCTCACTCCCAGGTCCACCCACCGACTTCACCATTACAGCTGTTTTGCCGGGGTGGGTGGGGGGTGGTTGCATGTAGTCTTTACAAAGGGCATTTTGCCAATGATACCACCATTACACGTTCTTACACATGCTTGCTTTCCCCAGCTTTGACAATTTAATTCATCATGCCTGAATAATTCATGGCTGTAACTAGTGCCACACCACTGTATTTTAAATGAAGAATGCATTAAGTTGGTGGTGCTGACATGTTATGAATATTCCTGTTTAAATAAGCTTACTGCATTTCAGCTTAGGCCTACATGTCATTTCCATAGAGCTTTAAGAATGTGCACATTAATCAAGGGACTGCAGTCATGTGATACAGCCGCAGGTTAAATCTAAGAGTCCACTATGGTGTTAAGCCCAATGCTAACTGCAGTTAAACTTTTAGGGCCAGATGTGTACATTTGTAAACGTAGCGTTATCAGCGCCATGGACAAACAGCAGATTGTGAACTCTGTCAGACCCAAGGTTACGTCGTATTTATCAAACTTTCAATTCATAGTGTAATCTGCGGCTTTCTCCGCCCTTACCGCAATTTACGAAGGTCCACAACTGAACGGAATAGCCTACATACAAGCGCAGTTGAATGAAGTTGACAACATTAAAAAGAATCAAATATTTAGCGATCATGAAATAATACCATACATGATAAGATGTCAACAAGCATGGAGATAATGAAGATCAGTAGTTCTACTCAAACTACTTGTGCACTTAGGCTAGTAGGAAAGTTTAAATGAATGACGTGAAAGTGAAAGTAAAGACATTCGAAAGGCCAACGAAAGTTAAGGTTGCTTTTGATAGTACAAAGACACAAAACTGGTGCTCTAAATAGCGATTCTGTTGTCTTTGAAAGGTTCTCTACGGAGCCCGGGAGAGCTCACTTTAAGTGATATTTTTTCTGGTCGTGATAATTTGTGACGACGTTTTCCTTTAATTGAGCCCTCGAATTAATAAAACGTGAGCATGTTTTCCTTTAATTGAGCCCTCGAATTAATACAACGTGACCCCGTTGTAGGCCTAAATTGAGCTCTCGAAATATGTATTTCGTTCTCACATTTAGTAATTCCCGAAATTTTCTCACCTCTCGCTGTGCTGTGGTGGCAACTTCGTGTTACCTTGACATGGACTAGGCCTACAGCTGTCTGTACCAGTTCATACTGGTAATGTGATGATAACCGTAGGCAGCTAATTAAAGACTTTAGGTGGTCATGGTTTATAGCGGACTTCTACTCTTTGTAGCAGGGGCACCTGTGGTGTCAACCGCCAGCTATGGTGACTAAGCCTACTCGGGCTCTGTTGTAAATGACCGGTTTCCACTATCTCCTGGATTGTTGACTTAACTGTGAGGTCTAGAAGGCAATCGAAGCACATCACAGCGACAAGCTCCCAAACAATTACTACACGTAGACCATAGGTTCTCAAAGTGCGGCCCGGGGGCCAATGGCGGCCCGCGGAAACATTTCTGGCGGCCCGCGATAACATCTGATAACATCTGTAAAACTGTTAAAACTGTACAACTGTACTGTGTGCTTTGAAAAGAATGAATCTCCGTTTAGTGGTGTTTAGTAGCCGTCAGGTTTTCCTGTGGTGCTTTGGTAGCTGGAATTGGCCCTGAATAAGGCCTATGCTGATAATAAGCAAGGCCCACTGTTTGTTCTAAATAAGCTTGTACTTGAAATGGACTGCACACAGGACTGTTATATCCCACATTTGTCTGTTGAGGGTAGAGATTGTGTGTGCATTGCAATTTTTCTTAAGATTTTCACAAGTATTGCCAGGTTTAGCCTCAGTTATGAATTAAAATGTGTTTGTAATGCAATAAATATAAACTGTAGAGATGCAACCTGGTCAATAAAATGTTTACAAATGGGATTTATTTTCCAGGTTTTTTTTTTTTTTCCCCCACCCCTTTGGCGGCCCTTAGTTCAATGTTGGGTTCCTGAATTGGCCCTCATCAATCAAAACTTTGAGAACCCCTGACGTAGACCTACTGTTGGTACAAATAGGCTACTGGTAATACCCACCCAATACAGAAAAGGTTCCCTCTTGCGCCCGGTGGGCCTCACCATATAACCCACCCGCACACCAATGATGCACACAACGAGATAAGCTTTGATACGTACTATGAAACGGGAGGCATAAACAGTGGCGTTCACGATGCTCAGCTTCTCAGGCTACTAACACTCAAAACTTCGGCAAACATTCAGCTGGACGATGATGGCAAGGGGCCTGTGCAAACACACACAATCATCTGCTCTCCCACCTACAGCCTACCTAACGGGGCTATATCCAGGTGCACTGCAATCAATGAGATTCCCTCTACGTCACTACAAGCGACACACCTCCCGACGTCATTCCCGGGGATACCCCTTGACACCACACTACGTTTTTGTGCACACAATTTAATTTCTTCGAGCCCACGTTTTAATTATGGGTGGGTGCATTTTAGTAGACCTCGAATATATGTGTCAAGACAATATTGAGTGCACGTTTTACAAATTGTGGCCACGTTTAAGTAGATCGTGTACACAATGTTCTATAACCATGTTCACAAATTGTGCTCTCGTTTTAATAAATCATGCCCTCGTTTTAGTAAATTGTGCGCCGCTTTTAGTAAATAGTGCACTCGTTTAATAACAGCCCCCTCGTTTTACTATGCTTAAAATGAGAGCTCAATTTAGTAAAATGAGCTCACACTATAGTAAAACGAGAGCACAATATAGTTAAACGAGAGCACAATTTAGTAAAACGAGCGCACAATGTAGTAAAACCAGCGCACATTCTCTCAACATGCAAAACATTTTGTGATGACCCCTCTAGGGCTCCGTAGTTCTCTTATTGACGCATTGAACTGCAATTTGGATTAACACCTGGTTTTACAAGGCGTGAGTATTTAGGCGCAGAATAGACGTGCGCTTTCACGAGCAGTCTTTGTACATACTGCGGAATACATAATTAGGCGCTCTTTACACTTCCCCTCCCATCCCTTTACGCTAAACTCCCACTTTCCCCTGGATCCTCCCATGAATGCATATGCATGACACAAAAAACGCAATTTGCCTTTTTCAGCTCCCGACAGGCAGTTTGCGCTTTTACATCATTGTGGCCTGTTTGTACATACCTCGCAATGATTTTACACACACGTTGCGAAACAAATACGCCTGCAGTGGCGTAAGTACATCTGGACCTTCATTTCTTTTGCAGTGTTCATCATCTGATGACAGTTTTTGTAAGTATGGAGTTAAATCAAGGTCTTTCATATTTTGAGGTTGTGGAAAGCGAAAGATGTTCACATATGTAATAACGTTTTTTGTAGTTGCGTAAAATATTTTGTTTATGTGTGAAAACGTTTTTGTGCATTTTAATATCATTTGCAAATGCATTCCTCTCTTCCTACTTTCCTGTGCAGCACTGAGGCTACAAACTTGGGACACTGGGACAATGTTTTTTTAAGGTTATCCAGACAATCTATGTTTAAATGTTGATATCTGCAGGCTATGCAGTGGAAACAAAACTGCCGATTATAGGTGGCCATTCCTCCTACAGGGGTCCAAGCCACGTGGGCACTGCTCCGACCCTGATGCTGGAGCAAGATGGACTTTCCTGAATGGGTTGGTGGGCAGTGGACACTGTGTGGTAAGTGACATACTGATTGGCTCTTTAGAAAGGCTGTCAAAAAAGTGCCAAAATTCATCATAACAAAAAAGTAACATTAGCTTCACACAGGAAAGTAGGAAGGAAGGAACTCTACACAGAAACGTTTTTGTTTGTGTATTAGAAAATTATATTTGCATGTACAAAAAAATGTTCACACATGCACAATGTATTTTTATAGCTATAAAACATATTTACATATGTAAACTAGATGTACCGCATAGCGGTACAAAATATGACCGCCGCTCAGTCCTGTACATCCGTTCCGCGAAAATAAATCACACTAATCAATTTGTCTCCATCTTTTACTCCATCCCCCACTCTTGAAACTTTTGTGTATGCTTGTTTGGCATGCCTGTGTGTGTGTGTGTGTGTGCGGCTGCACAGAAAGTAGCCTACTGGCGCTGAAAAGGTGAATAGATTGTAGAATAGCCAAAGAAGTTGTAGCATTGTTATAAAACCTTTAAAATCTCTAAACAATCACAAGTAGGGCAGTTCATCACAGTTCATCCATTGCAACTGGATTGATGAAAGGTCACTTACACCTGTAGGCTACATTGTATTTGGGAAAAGCAAAAGGTATCAGCATATATGTTATTTATTTATTTATTTATTTATTAATAAACAAAAACATTTCTGTCAGTTCCATGCCGTTTTCAACGGCTATCAAAAACAAAGGTCATTTTTAGATGGATGGATTTTTTGTGAATGTTTCTTCTTCTGCATAGGATTTTAGTCATCTTTAGTTCATGTGATACTTTATTGTCAATGCACAAATTAAGTAACAGTAGTCTGAAACGAAATGCTGTTTTACATCTAACCAGTGGTGCAAATAACTGACATGTCCAAATGGGTCTGCATGAAATGCGTCGCTAAACTGTTCATACACATTTTAACGGGACAAAGTTGAAGAGCTGTTGTCCGTTGTTGTTCGTGCAAATATAGGCTGATTCATGTTCCCTTGCATTGTGTAACTGAGGTCCATGGCTTGTCTGGCTTTCACCAGACCAAGCTCAATCTTTTAAGAAATCAAAAAAAAATAGCGGGCAGATCAGGCTGGGTTCACCCAGCCTAGTCCATAGGCTCCCATATTGTTTAATTTTCCCGATTGAGATATCCACGCTCTGGCTATTCTAAATGCAAAAATGCATCAGGGAGTTATGACAAAACTGTAACTAACAAACTAAATCCTAATAGAAAGCTGTTAGCTTCCCTAAGCTACAGGTAGGCCTATAAGGTAGGCCTATTTACAACATAAATTGTCAATATGCTGGCTTACAGAAATAAAATCTCCTTTGAAACCAATGGCTTACGCCTTTACAGTATCAAGGCGGACTTAAACTGCCATATTATGTGAAAAGTTGTAATAAAATTCAAGCAGCTCCATGAGTCAAGGAAAGCCAATGAAGTAGCCACTTCTAAATGGGACCCACTACACAATAGCTTAAGGTGTGTTGCTAAAGCAGCCATAATGAAATGAAGTTGTCATTGTTTGATACTTCACACACGCAAGCTTTTTAATCTCACAGACTACAACTACCAAGCTGGAATCAAAGCACATCGATTCCCTCTCACACCCTGCACGCACTTAAAACAAATAAACAGGCGCCTCAGTCTCACGCATGTATAGGCAAAACTGTATCAGACCGTGTAACATTGGTAAATCTTCCATTGCACAGAATGATTTTGTAGCACGTGCAACAAATGACAGTCGAAAGATACAATTACAGTGCTGCTATCAACTTGTTTGGTATAACCGCATTTATAGTTTTCTACAAATGCAATCAAATTGGCCTCCATCATCACTCAACCAACGCTTAACGGTAACATTATTGTACCTAGGTCCTTATTGATATTATAAGATTAACGTATCCTGCAGTAAAACCAAGCATGTCCGATAAACATTCTCAGATTTATTTCGCTTCAAGAAGAAATGGGAATTACATTTCATGTGAACATTGTCTTATTTAGACGCTCTCCAACTCACTTTTAACTTCCAACAAAATTACGTCTCACTACAACGATGCGCCATCTAGTGGACTACTTATCGCCAATACTGGAAATGCAGCCATGATGATGATGATGATGAATATTTGACTTTCTTTTAATCCTACTGAATTTGTAATTATGTATCGGCCGTTCTAATACCGATAGTATGTGCGTGCCTGTGTGTGTGTGCACCGCCATCTACAGGCCAATGAATGTACAGTCACTAAATGTACACATAACCTAAATTTCTTTAGACCCCCCCATGGATGAAATTCTACGAAACTTGGCATACCCCCAAAGAATGCCAGGTCAGTCATACACATAAAATTTGGTGCAGTTCTGAACATCTTAACTGAAGATAGGGGCGATTAAAGCAGAATGATATTGCATTTTCATTTTTTACCGGGGGGGAGCTCAATCTTTTAAGAAATCAAAAAATAAATAGCGGGCAGATCAGGCTGGGTTCACCCAGCCTAGTCCATAGGCCGATATTGTTTAATTTTCCGATTGAGATATCCACCATATTCTAAATGCAAAAAATGCATCAGGGGTTTATGACAAAACTGTAACTAACAAACTAAATCCTAATAGAAAGCTGTTAGCTTCCCTAAGCTACAGGTGACCTATAAGGTAGGCCTATTTACAACATAAATTGTCAATATGCTGGCGACAGAAATAAAATCTCCTTTTGAAAACCAATGGCTACATTTACAGTATCAAAGCCGGACTTAAACTGCCATATTGTGTGAAAAGTTGTAATAAAATTCAAGCAGCTCCATGAGTCAAGGAGCCTTGAATGAAGTAGCCACTTCTAAATGGGACCCACTACAATAATAGCTTAAGGTGTGTTGCTAAAGCAGCCATAATGAAATGAAGTTGTCATTGTTTGGATACTTCCACACACATTGCTTTTTTAATCTCACAGACTACAACTACCAAGCTGGAATCAAAGCACATCGATTCCCCTCTCACACCTGCACGCACTTAAAACAAATAAACAGGCGCCTCAGTCTCACGCATGTATAGGCAAAACTGTATCAGACCCGTTGTAACATTGGTAAATCTTCCATTGCACAGAATGATTTTTGTAGCACGTGCAACAAATGACAGTCGAAAGATACAATTACAGTGCTGCTATCAACTTGCTTGGTATAACCGCATTTATAGTTTTCTACAAATGCAATCAAATTGGCCTCCATCATCACTCAACCAACGCTACTTGGTAACATTATTGTACCCTAGGTCCTTATTGATATTATAAGATTAACGCATTTGCAGTAAAAAACCAAGCATGTCCGATAAACATTCTCAGATTTATTTCGGCTTCAAGAAGAAATGGGAATTACATTTCATGTGAACATTGTCTTATTTAGACGTTCTCCAACTCACTTTTAACTTCCAACAAAATTACGTCTCACTGCAACGATGCGCCATCTAGTGGACTACTTATCGCCAATACTAGAAATGCAGCCATGATGATGATGATGATGATGAATATTTGACTTTCTTTTAATCCTACTGAATTTGTAATTATGTATCGGCCGTTCTAATACCGATAGTATGTGCGTGCCTGTGTGTGTGTGCACCGCCATCTACAGGCCAATGAGTGTACAGTCACTAAATGTACACATAACCTAAATTTCTTTAGACCCCCCCATGGATGAAATTCTACGAAACTTGGCATACCCCCAAAGAATGCCAGGTCAGTCATACACATAAAATTTGGTGCAGTTCTGAACATCTTAACTGAAGATAGGGGCGATTAAAGCAGAATGATATTGCATTTTCATTTTTTACCGGGGGGGAGCTCAATCTTTTAAGAAATCAAAAATAAATGGCGGGCAGATCAGGCTGGGTTCACCCAGCCTAGTCCATAAGCCCCGATATTGTTTAATTTTCCGATTGAGATATCCAGCTCTGGCTATTCTAAATGCAAAAATGCATCAGGGAGTTATGACAAAACTGTAACTAACAAACTAAATCCTAATAGAAAGCTGTTGGCTTCCCTAGCTACAGGTAGGCCTATAAGGTAGGCCTATTTACAACATAAATTGTCAATATGCTGGCGACAGAAATAAAATCTCCTTTGAAACCAATGGCTTCGCCTTACAGTATCAAAGCCTTAAACTTAAACTGCCATATTGTGTGAAAAGTTGTAATAAAATTCA
Organism: Alosa alosa; assembly: GCF_017589495.1. Lineage (NCBI taxonomy): Eukaryota > Metazoa > Chordata > Actinopteri > Clupeiformes > Clupeidae > Alosa > Alosa alosa. The sequence goes on from NC_063197.1 coordinate 5,366,825, forward strand.
AGCAGCTCCATGAGTCAAGGAAAGCCTTGAAGTAGCCACTTCTAAATGGGACCCACTACACAATAGCTTAAGGTGTGTTGCTAAAGCAGCCATAATGAAATGAAGTTGTCATTGTTTGGATACTTCACACACCGTGCTTTTAATCTCACAGACTACAACTACCAAGCTGGAATCAAAGCACATCGATTCCCCTCTCACACCCTGCTGCACTTAAAACAAATAAACAGGCGTCTCAGTCTCCCGCGTATATAGGCAAAACTGTATCAGACCGGGTGTAACATTGGTAAATCTTTCCATTGCACAGAATGATTTTTGTAGCGTGCAACAAATGACAGTCGAAGATACAATTACAGTGCTGCTATCAACTTGTTTGGTATAACCGCATTTATAGTTTTCTACAAAATGCAATCAAATTGGCCTCCATCATCACTCAACCAAGCTACTTGGTAACATTATTGTACCCTAGGTCCTTATTGATATTATAAGATTAGCATTACCTGCGGTAAAACCAAGCATGTCCGATAAACATTCTCAGATTTATTTAAACTTCAAGAAGAAATGGGAATTACATTTCATGTGAACATTGTCTTATTTAGACGTTCTCCAACTCACTTTTAACTTCCAACAAAATTACGTCTCACTGCAACGATCATGCATCTAAATGGACTACTTATCGCCAATACTAGAAATGCAGCCATGATGATGATGATGATGATGAATATTTGACTTTCTTTTAATCCTACTGAATTTGTAATTATGTATGCGGCCGTTCTAATACCGATAGTATGTGTGCCTGTGTGTGTGCACCGCCATCTACAGGCCAATGAGTGTACAGTCACTAAATGTACACATAACCTAAATTTCTTTAGACCCCCCATGGATGAAATTCTCACGAAACTTGGCATACCCCAAAAAGAATGCCAGGTCAGTCATACACATAAAATTTGGTGCAGTTCTGAACATCTTAACTGAAGATAGGGGCGATTAAAGCAGAATGATATTGCATTTTCATTTTTTACCGGGGGGGAGCTCAATCTTTTAAGAAATCAAAAAATAAATAGCGGGCAGATCAGGCTGGGTTCACCCAGCCTAGTCCATAGGCGCCCGATATTGTTTAATTTTCCGATTGAGATATCCACGCTCTGGCTATTCTAAATGCAAAAATGCATCAGGGAGTTATGACAAAACTGTAACTAACAAACTAAATCCTAATAGAAAGCTGTTAGCTTCCCTAAGCTACAGGTAGGCCTATAAGGTAGGCCTATTTACAACATAAATTGTCAATATGCTGGCGACAGAAATAAAATCTCCTTTGGAAACCAATGGCTTACGCCTTACAGTATCAAGCGGACTTAAACTGCCATATTGTGTGAAAAGTTGTAATAAAATTCAAGCAGCTCCATGAGTCAAGGAAAGCGCGAATGAAGTAGCCACTTCTAAATGGGACCCACTACACAATAGCTTAAGGTGTGTTGCTAAAGCAGCCATAATGAAATGAAGTTGTCATTGTTTGGATACTTCACACACACGTGCTTTTTAATCTCACAGACTACAACTACCAAGCTGGAATCAAAGCACATCGATTCCCCTCTCACACCCTGCACGCACTTAAAACAAATAAACAGGCGTCTCAGTCTCACGCATGTATAGGCAAAACTGTATCAGACCGGTGTAACATTGGTAAATCTTCCATTGCACAGAATGATTTTTGTAGCACGTGCAACAAATGACAGTCGAAAGATACAATTACAGTGCTGCTATCAACTTGCTTGGTATAACCGCATTTATAGTTTTCTACAAATGCAATCAAATTGGCCTCCATCATCACTCAACCAACGCTAACGGTAACATTATTGTACCTAGGTCCTTATTGATATTATAAGATTAACGTACCTGCAGTAAAAACCAAGCATGTCCGATAAACATTCTCAGATTTATTTCGGCTTCAAGAAGAAATGGGAATTACATTTCATGTGAACATTGTCTTATTTAGACGTTCTCCAACTCACTTTTAACTTCCAACAAAATTACGTCTCACTGCAACGATGCGCCATCTAGTGGACTACTTATCGCCAATACTGGAAATGCAGCCATGATGATGATGATGAATATTTGACTTTCTTTTAATCCTACTGAATTTGTAATTATGTATCGGCCGTTCTAATACCGATAGTATGTGCGTGCCTGTGTGTGTGTGCACCGCCATCTACAGGCCAATGAGTGTACAGTCACTAAATGTACACATAACCTAAATTTCTTTAGACCCCCCCATGGATGAAATTCTACGAAACTTGGCATACCCCCAAAGAATGCCAGGTCAGTCAGCACACATAAAATTTGGTGCAGTTCTGAACATCTTAACTGAAGATAGGGGCGATTAAAGCAGAATGATATTGCATTTTCATTTTTTACCGGGGGGGCAAATCACAAATGAGTGATTATGGGCCAGGTTGATGTGGGCCCTTGAATTGAATTTTTGGTCAACGATACCCGGGACAACGAAACACCGGTGCACAAATGAAATTTGGGGGGTATGTAGCCCCACTAGGCTTTTACGGTAAAATTTTGTTTCCTCTCCTTGAGACCAACATACCATAAAAGATTCTTCATCCTCAGTGCCACGGTTCAGGTAGTTATTTAGGAAAAACGGGGAGGAAGTGGGGAAGTGTTTCGTTGTCCCGGGTATCGTTGACCAAAAATTCTGGAAGTAGATGAAAAATTTCAAGCCCTACAAATGACTAGCCAGATTTGAAAGATAAGAGGAAACAGTGGTGTTAATGTAAGGATTTTGTGAGATGACACACTCACAGTGATAGCATAGGTGGAATTTGATACGCAGAGAATTAATTATTATTGCAAAAGACACATTAGAACATATGCTGAAGGTCAGCAATTTCAAGAGATGTACACATATGCATACATACATACATACAGTACAAACATACATATACATACACATACACGTAGACTTACACACATATACACATAGATATACAAACATATACACGTAGACATACACACATATACACGTAGACATATGCACACATACAAATACACATACACATTCACATACAGCTACACAGCAAAGGTAGAGTAGGAATAGTGGTCTTTTGGTCACTAACATTAATGCCAAAACTCTACACTGGAACAAAAAATCGAGTGAGTCTCATGGATGCAACTCTCTACAGAAAGTTGTTGTTGAGAGGAGCACACAAACCGTGTCACATCCAAAAACACAGAAATGAGTTATTAGTGGTAGGATACCCAATGTGAACAGCACAGGGAAGAAAGGCTTCAGGGAATAAGCACAGGAAGTAACTCATTCAAAAATATAGCTGCAAGCAGCAATGAGGGGGCCAAGCAGAATAGGCCGGAGTAGCCACGGCGACAAAATAGAACTTAACAGACACCCACGATCAACACTTTCAACAAGTGTCACATCAAAACATAGCTGATTTTGTTGGGCAGAAACAGGGCTGAGTATTGCCACTGCCTCCGCCAGCCAGCCCCCCACCTAATCACCCCCCCCGTCCTGCCCCGCCCCGCCTTTGCACGCACGCATTAGAATGAACTGGATGGAACATGTTGTCATCAGTTTCACATCAAAAAATAAAAGATCGATTAAACATATCAGAAACTACAGATCAAAATGCAATATTGCTAATTGTAGCACCCCCTACAGGCCAAAGGTCAATTTTTTGAGCGTCCTCCTAATAGGGTCATGAATATATGTAGTAAGTTTGGTTATGATACATGGCAGGGTTGCTGAGATACAGTGGGCATCGCTTTCAAATGACCACTTCATTCATTGATTCAGTGCGGAAGCTGCGTGAAGCTTTAGTACCACTTTCAGCCACTGTGCGTCGGCTCTGCCACTGTACATGCGCTCTGCCTGCCGTCCCTTACATAATTGTTGCCGAGAGTAATCCCAGCCTACTAATTCAATAACAAAATAAATCATGCATAATTAAACATTACCTCGATTTAGGCTACTTGGGTATGGCTTAAGGGCTTGACTACAACGAAATCGAAATTTGCTGTCTACATTATTGTCAGTGTTGGGGTTAACGCAACTACGCAAAATCAAAACAGTGGTGTGATAATTGAGCCAGTAGAGAAATAACTGTTCAGAATTAATCTGTAGCCTTGGGTAGGCTTCTGCAGAAAACAATGTTGTTGCAGATTTAATACTATCTGGCGACGTTTTTAACAGGCTACATAATAGAGGCTTAGACAACTATGACCCACGTTTTGGTTTAAGAAAATTAATTTGCCCTACTTCTTGACTGCAATGTAGTCAATTGACTGCTTGACATGTCATTTTTATTTTTCTGTACAATAAACAATTACATCTGCTTTATGCCGCAGAATTACATTCATATTTGGCTGACTGCAGGCACGCCACTTCCCTCCCATATTCCAAGATTAAGATAGTAGCCTATACAAAAAGCACTTCATACTATCATAAAAAAATAGTTAAAACGAATAGCTATTTGCAATTTGACAAAACACTGGTCCTCATTTTGCGAATCGCGAGGGCGATATGAGCCTGTTGCATTTAGATGTCCGAAATCCGCATAATGTTTGAAAACCACTGGCTCGTAATCACAATAATTTAACACCACGACAGTTGGATAACCTATTTAATCATGTCCCCATGCCTACATTTTTGTGAGTAGCATAGAGATCGTTAAAAACAATAAAGTATGGCTCTCCATTTTGGGACATCGAAAACTTATATTTTTTTTAGACTACCGTCGAAGATACTGACTTGCAAAAGCCTCGATAACACGTTATCTCCACTATCATCAGTCATGCCCCTTGATCAAAGTGGGGAATGAAATAAAAGTTTGAGAACCACTGGCTTAACAAGTTACCTACAGTCCAGAACACAGAATCTGTTGCAATATTCTGATGATCGGCGATGATATCGGCAAATGTTTGTTTTCCAAAGTAAGAATTTCACTTCACCATGCACCTTCGACAATACCTGGCCTACCTGGTATCATTACAAACATTATTCTGTGTCCTAAAACTGGCATATTTTATGGCATTGTGTCATGTAAGTTTGTTGCAAAATCTAGAGAAATGTGTGAGGTGGTCAGCGGGGGACAATTGAGACACACATTGGATTGTGTTATTACTTGAACATTCCACACTATCCACAGCTGTGGTAGGCCTATCAGGGGCAGGAGGATTACTGTCAGCGCGCAGGCTTTATATTAAATTCTTCAACAGAAGGCCTCGAATGTTGTCTTGTTTGTGGAGCTTTGCTTCGCTTCTGTAATTTCGGCTTCATTGAAAATGAGGGGCTTCCCTCAATGACCCTCGAGAATAAATAAAGGTTGAATGAATGAATGAATGCAGGCTTGCCCAAAATAAAGGCATGTGGTTTTATGCAGCCTACAGTAAATAACAGACCCGCCAGAATGTGCGTTATGATGCTTTTTTACGAGCAAGATGTTTTTGGTACCCTACGCACACTGCATGTTCTTAAATAACAATGATCAGTAATATTCGACCATTAATTTGGGTAAATGGGCAAGCGTGACCACCTTGATTGGCTGATTGGCTGATGATTGTAACGCGGGCATGATTCCAAACACCTCCCTTACGATGATGAGTGGTCTCAGAATGCGTGCGCTACACAAGGACGGAAGATGATGAATAACTGGAGCCGTAGGCTATTCACAAAGACTTTTATCTTACTACTAGGAGTAGGCTACTCCTAAATCGCACTTAAAGATTTTAGATTGGAGTTTTCTCTTAAAAGTTATTCACAAAGCCTTTCAGACAACTCCTAAACTAGGAGTGAGCCTTCGTGGCTATGGATGACGTCATTACTCATGCACGAGCTTGACTGAAGTGACCACCTTGATTGGCTGACGATTGTAACGCGGGAATTCCAAACACCTCTCTTCCGATGATGACTGACAGGTGACAGGTCGGAGAATGCATGCGCTACACAAGTAGTGCGAAGGACGGAAGATGATTAATAACTGAATAAAAAGGCCTAGCCTAAATGAATAAAGAGTAAGGCAAAACAAATAGCTTAGTAGCCTAATGAAACATAGGCCTATGGATTGATGCAGTAGCCTACCTTTGCAACATTATTAAATTAATCTGTCACCATATCCCTAGGCTACGTTTGCAAAGAGAACATTTTAATTTGATTCACAATGAAACGTTACATTTCATTTACATGTTAACAATGAGTAGTTTTGGTTGTTGTTGGTGGCTTATTGCATCCCTTTATGAATACAAAATTGTTCCCTCATGATTGGAAGCTCCTGTTGAGCATAGGCTATTTCAAAACATCGCAACGTAAAATGCCACAAAAAAGCTGTTTATGAATAGGTCTTAGTGAGTTAGGAGTCCTCTCGACTTAAGCTGTCCCAGACTTAGGTGCTACTTTTAGGTCTAAAATGCTTCTGTGAATTACTTTTGTGAAAAAATTAGAGTCCTAAAGTTAGGGTGACACGCCCATTATTTTTTTTAGGAGTTGCTCCTAAATTCGCCAGTTAGGAGCTACTTTTAGCCTTAAAATTCTTTGTGAATACGGCCCCTGAATAAAAAGGCCTAGTCTAAATGAATCAAGGCAAAACAAATAGCCTAGTAGCCCAATGAAACATAATGGATTGATGTAGTATCTTTTGTAACATTTTTAAATTATTCTGTTACTATGCCTACGTTTGCAAAAAAAAGAGAACATTTTAATTTGATTCACAATAATGTTACATTTAATTTACATGTTGACAATGATTAGCCTAGTTTTGGTTGTTGTTGGCGGCGTTATTGCATAGTTATGCCTACAATGCAAAATTGCTTCCTCGCGATTGGAAGCTCCTGTAGCTGCGTAGGATTTCAAAACCGCAGGTTTGTGAATAGGTCTGTGAGTAAGGAGTCCTCTTGACTTCTTTTAAGCTGTCAGAGGTGGGAAGGTGTGATTTTTTGGGGGAAGGGCCGGATTAACTGGGCACAATTGTCTGATGGCCCCCCTTCCCCCCAGCCAACGTGAATCGGGTGGTTAGTTAATAGGCCTATCGTGAAGATTTTTCCTGCCATCTAAGGCACGAGCGCATTGAAATGTTCTCAAAGTAGCCTTATGGCTACTTTATGCCCCCCGTCAAGCAATATAACCATACAAACGCGCTTCCTGCACTCATTGTTTCAAAAGGAGTAATTTTGGCTTTGTCAGAACTGAAGAGCTGTGGACGGCACGGCACGGTATGCCCAATGAAAATAAATTAACGCAACGCAACACAACACAACACAGACCCCGCTTCTCTCGCGTCAGTCACTGACATGAACGAAACACAGAACCCGCTTCTCTCACGGCAGTCACTGACAGTAACCTAGAATAAATGCATGGGGAAAAACACTTCCCCATGACAAAGACATCGTAAAACACTGAAAGTTAATATTTTGTCACTAGCAACATTCATCTGTCCTTTGTCAAATGTATTATGTTCCAAGTACCCTATGCGTAATTCTGCTTCATAAAGTTGAACAAATACATTTGCTTATTTCACAGAAAAAATATAAATAGCCAGTCTACAGTGCAGAGTTGGTAAGTTATGGTAGGCCAACTTGCAGTGAACATACAAACAGGGGAAATTATTTATCTTGCAGCTGAGTAGCCTCAGGTGCGCACGTAGACATAAGGCCGAACATGCAAGCGCCAATGAATCGTGCTCTCACGACAATCGCGCCGTTAAACTTAAATAGGTTAACATCACTCTAAGTTCGCCTTCAAGCAAGGGAAAACGATGATTTGAAGACATCTGTTTTAGTTGGAAGGGCAAGGTAGCAACAGGGCAACACAGAGACAGGCCCGATGGCAGGGCTGTTATGAGATTATTAAAATATGGGATATTCTACGGAAAACATTAAAACGGCAAGACAGCGGGGGAAAATTAAAATACGTGATAAACACGGAAAAAGTTGGCATGCATTGTTTTAGTCCCGTGCACAGGGATTATTTGTCATACTATTTCAAATGATTATTTGGAAATTGTGCAAACTGGTAGCATTTGAAAAGGAAGGACTGGTAGCATGCAAGCTCACGGAAAGATTGATTTAAGAACGTTATCACAAAGTGTGTGGCTGTGGCGCTGGAAGGAAGACAATTGGCAGGGGGGAGGGTCATGTCTTTTTTTAACAATTCTGTCGGAGGGTCATTGAACAATTTCTAGCAGGCAAGAGGGGTCATGCAACTTCCAACTGAAGCACTCAAAATTCCTCCGGTGGCCCCTTCAATAAATAACGATCAGTCCCTAGATTGCTGCTGGGCTATATGTCTTGGTTCTGTTAACAACTCATTGTCAAACGCATGGCCTATCTCAAGGTTGCATCCATTACAAACAAACATGCAATGTGAACGTCTGGGATTGGGGAGAGCACTAAATGCTCTACTGAATAAGCACAAGTCAAACCTTTAAATGAAAAAACACTCTTTAATAATCCAAAAAAATAAACCGCTAATGAAGTAAACTTGTGACCATCAAAAAAACATTATCGCTTGTAACTCCGCGATACCAGGGCGAACAGGAAGACATTTGGCTGAGCAACGGAGGTTAATATGCTCCATGTTTTGTCCAAATGGTGACTGTCTATCATCGTTAGCACTCGGAGAAAACCGAATGTTTCATTCGTCCCCGCTTCAATCGTCCGGTTGTACCTACTCAAAAATAAATAGAACCTTATTGTAGCGAAATAGCGCTCAGCATGATTCATGCCCAATTAATTCCCCTGTTAAAGTGTTCGCCTTTGTAGTTTGGTTTTAGATAGCCTATGATAAACGGCTTATGGCCAAATATGTGAAAAGGTTAAAATACAGTAGGCGATAAACCCGAAAAAAAGTTGACAGTGATTTTTCATAATCACTTTGAAGGGTCATAGAAAAATGTATTGCTGGCGAGGGAGGGTCACGCCTTTTTGGACTAATGCTCCCAAAACTCCTCCGATAGCCCCTTAAATAAATAACTAACAGTCCCTAATGAAGTAAACTTGTGACCTTCAAAAAATCGCTTATCGCCTGTAACTCCGCGGATAACATGACGTAACAGGAAGGCATTTGGCTGAGCAACGGAGGTTAATACTCTATATTTTGTCCAAATGATGTCTGTCTATCATCGTTGCACCTCGGAGAAAACCAGAATGTTTAATTTGTCCCTGCCTCTCTCGGCTGCAAACGGGATTCACTCGCAGTTAACCAAATATTTCTTTATTAGGGCAGGGCAGGCATATTTCTGGCTATTAGCCTACATTATTTCTAAACCAGTCTGCTAAAGTCTGTAGTGAAGTCTGTGTAGGGTTTTCCAGGCTCCATTTCTTTTACTTGAGACACCCTGCTCACTTGAGCCATCTACCGTTGTTTGGGTTGTTGCAGCGTCTCACTGGAAAAATACAAATTAAAGTCGCGTGATACCGCATGATCCCACGCGCGGACCGCGAGTGAAGCTGGCCAAGTCGAAGCACTGCCCACTGTATGAGCTCACTTCCCGTTTTGCGGCTTCGCCACCAATTTCGATTGGCTGTTACGGGCGAAAGCTTTTGTCAATTGTTCCAGAGAGCAACATATTGATAGGTTATTGCCTGAAGATGGTCTGTGCCAATTTTGGTGAAGATCAGATAAAATTTGTGACCTGTGAAAACTTTTTGATGTTTTTGATTAAATCCAACATGGCGGCCGAATCAATTACGATGACATCACAAGTTGGCCTGGGTCGGCCTAAGGACCTCCAACAGTATTACCATACACCACTAGTACATTTTAATTCCAAACACATCAACAGCTACAGGCCAACATGCATTTTTGCTAATTGCAGCGCCCCCTAGAGGTCAAAGGTCACCAAATTTCTTGAGCGTCCCCCTGATTGGGTCCTGAGTCCATGCATAAAGTTTGGCTTTGATACATGAAAGGGTTGCTGAGATACGAGCTCACTTCCTGTTTGGCGGCTTTGCCGCAAATTTCGATTGGATATTACGGGTGAACGGTTATAGTTCCGAAGACAAAACACCACAACTTTTGTAAGGCTTGGTCTGAAGATCATGTGTGTCAAGTTTAGTGACGATCGGACAAAATTTGTGACCTGTGAAGTTTTAGTTTCACTTTCACTAAAATCCAATATGGCGAAAAATCCATCATGGCGGAAAATGACGTCATAGGGTGCGTTGAATTCGGCTTGGTCCAAGGATTCCAACGATACCTCATTTTTGACAATTGGGTCTACGGGTCACAAGTTACGTGCGTGAACGCACATCCAACTTTGGCCTGTTGGTGGCGCTAGAGCGCTCGAGGTGCCGGCATGAAACTTGGTGAAATTAATCATTGGACTGTCCCTAATCAGGTGCCAAATTTCACAACTTTTTACCAGACGGTTCTATGGGCTGCCATTGACTTCAATGACAGAAGCGTAATAATAGGGAAGAAAAATAGAAACACAATGGGTGCCTTTTCAGCTTCGCTGCTTGGCCCCCAATAATTGTTTTTGCCTAGCCTGGCCGTGAAAGAACTTGCCCTTTTTCAACGGCGCCTTTCATTAAATAATTTGCACTGCTTTGTACAGACCCACTCCACCTGAAAGTTATGAGCTAGGAGCTACTGAGGTAAGCAGAGCATCTCTTTTTTGTTGTCATAGTGGCTTAGTGGATGACCTTGCCCTTTTTGTGATTGCCAGAACCTTCTGAGGAGGTCCTCACCAGCTGAAGGATCTGAACACCCTGGTGTGGGTCTGCTCTCTCAGTGATCAGTGGCACTGGTACCTTGCAATCATCAGTCAGCACCGCTGACAATCAGCAGCAGTAAGAGCTGAAAACCCAGAACCTGTGTAAGCCTTGCTGTAAAATGAAGCTCATTGTAAAAATAAGGTATATGATACAATATGTGATTTATTACAGGAACTAAAACCCACATAGACTTGTATAAATCACCTGCTTTGTTACTCTTTCAATCTCATGAGTGTATGTGTTATATGTGCAACAGCAGTATTCAGTCTTGAACAGTTCGTTCTATTTTTCTGCATACTTGTTTCACAGTTCAGTGCTGTTAAAGTTAAATAAATAACCATTGCTAAATTTCATTCGTCTGAAGTGTTCCCCCAAATTAAAGCAGGACAAAATTGTGTAATTTCATTCTCCTGTGCAATTATCAGAAAACCATTCATAATGGCCCTGAAGAAATTAAACTAGTCCTGTTAACCTGTAGCTGAAATGCACACCCAGTAATAATTTAATTATTACAAACAACTGGAATTGGCTGAGGATTGATTTCCAAAGTACTTACATTAAAACTATAATAGGTATTTTTAATTAACCAATTAAATATTACCATCCTCTTAAATAAAGAGGAAAGGGCTTTTTTGATGCATGCAATGCATGCATTTAAAATATGTGTGAATTAATGTGTTGGATACCCCGAGAAGGATGTTCATTTGTTCCACTGTATCCAAACCGAGTTTGGTCTCTGAAATAATGGCAATCCAAAGCTAACTACACCAATTCAGAAATGTACTGAATCTACATAAAAACTTTTACCTCAAGAAAGGCCATTGCAACTTCCCACACAGGTTTTCCAATTACTATGTACAGTCTTGTTTCTTTCCAACTACAGCCTCAGGCCTCAGAAAGGAACAAGACAGGGGATTGTGGTATTCTATTCTCAGTCTGACTATAAAGAAGGTATCTTAGGCTTCCCACTCAATGAGGGGGTTTCCTGTTATGCCATTTTCCAAATTAAGCAAATAAATGTGCCCCCCAGGCAATAATAATAATAATATTTACTCACCATCATAAATCACACTCAAATGGAAGTATATTGTGACAGGTTGCACAGGATGCTGCAATCTATTTTTTTCCATCTAATGTGGAAAATATCAGTCCAAAGTATGAAATACAGTATGGCATAATCCACGAACCCATTGCATCTAACAGGTTGCCTGATTCTTTGTTATCCAGAGCCAGTCTACCTCAAACTCTTCCCTGACTACTGTCATCTCACAAAGACCACTGGCTGTTACCTTGCAGCGGACTGCTACATACTCCTTATTTGAAAATTATGTTCAACCTGTATTCTTTCACACAAGCTTACATCACAGACCACTTGGAGGTGCAAAACAATATCAGAATTTTGGTTGATTTGACCATCAGTTAACTTCGAACCAGGCACAAACAATAGGAGAGATTAAAGGGATATTCCACCATTTGGGGAATTACGTTCATTTTCCACCTCCCCTCGAGTTTAAAGGTACTCTAAGCGATGCTGGGTAATGTCACTTCTGTTGACTTTCAAACAAAACAGAGAGCTAGCTCGCTACTTCCCCCCCCCCTCCCTCCCGTGCAATTGAAACTCTCCTAAACACGCATCTCGTTTGTAATTTGCTGGAACTGTTTATGTTTTTATGGGCTAGCTTTGCCCAGGTTGTTTTTGTTGCCGTTTTTGGAGCCTGGGCTATCCACAGAGATCACGTTTTTTACAGTGTATTCAGGACGCAGACAGCTAGCGGTTGGTTAGGTGATGTTTGCAATAAGTGACATGTTTTAGCCTAAAAAACGCTATTGTCATTGTATCGCTTAGAGCACCTTTAAACAATTGATTTTTACCTTTCTCCAGTTCATCCAGCCGTTCTGAGTCTGGCGATACCACTTTTAGCTCCAGCCTAGCATAGATCATTGAATCGGATTAGACCATTAGCATCTCGTCTAGCATCACGCTTAAAAGTGACTAAGATTTCTGTTAATTTTCCTATTTAAAACATGTCTCTTCTCAAGTTAGAAAGTGACAAAGACTAACGGAAAATGAAACGTGGCGATTTTCTAGGCTGCTTTGACATGGAACTATACTGTTATTCCGACGTAAAATGTTATTTGAATTTTATATAACTTGTTTTGTGTTGTTTGAATTATGTGATAGGCTAGCTGTAACTGTGTCTTAAGCTTCAATTGGCAGCAAATACTACTACTAAAAACTACTTCCCTAAAACAATTTGATCTCTATATTTCAAATACAAAATCAGTTTAGTCACGTTACAACCTACCAAAGAACATAGTACTGCAACACAGAGTGTGTTCCAGAAATTGAGTCTCTGTAAGGAAAATCGTTTTTTTTTTTTTTACAATAACTTGGTGAGGAATGAAAGAACATTCATCTTACCACCCTCTATCAGCTCCTGTCCTTCTCAATGGGGAACACGGGAGAGTCTGAATGGCTGTGTATGTGTGTGTGTGTGTGTGTGTGTGTGTGTGTGTGTGTGTGTGTGTGTGTGTGTGTGTGTGTGTGTGTGTGTGTGTGTGTTCCCATCTGTGTGACCATGAAAAGCTGTGAATGGTGAGGGTTGATGCAAAAGACTATGGAGTACATGAAGTAAATAACAATAAGTAATCAATATCTCTATTTCCAGAGCATGACAAAGTAGTATAAGGATGACAGTACACTCACCTCAAGAATATGACTAGTTCAATGTATTAATTTATGAAACTGTAAAGCACAGATGCCAAAACAATATTTTCATTAGATCTACAATTGAAGAGTTCAGATGCAAAACCCTCTAAATCCGTCTGACCACATTTCTTTTAAATGAGCATTTAAAATCCGGTTCCTATAGGTTTTTGCATAGAAATCGATATTTCAGACCAGGAAGAGAGTGTTATTTGGTGTGTTTTGAAGTTAAATTATTTGATTAACGTATACTATGTGAGGAGAGCATTCACTCACCATCTTTATCTCATTTTTGACGTAGGTGGCATTTAGAGGCTTTTGCATCTGAACCCTTCAATTACACTTTACAGTAAAGGTACATGAATTATCATGAATTCATGCATGAATTAATTAATGATTTATATATTACTTCATTCCTTAATATTTCATGAATCATCAGGAATTGACATTAATTTAGTTCATGACCACATACATGAACACATCAACTAAAGCATTAGGTGCAGTGGGCACATTATTATGAATTATGATTTATTAAAAATGATCATGATGATTTCTTTTTCTGTCAAATATGGTCAGCACTACTCAAATTCTGATTTGAACACAACTTGTGCAGTTCTCTAAACACATCATTATTCCTAACTTTAGTCGAGGGGCCACAGACATGATGAACTCATGAGAAATTAACCTTAAATTAATGTAATCATGATGATCAAACTTAAGAAATAAATCATAATGATGTACCCACCTAATGCTTTAGATGATGTGTTGTTCATACATGAGGTCATGAATGAGAGACTATGAACTCATGTCAATTCCTGATGATTCATAAGATTGAATGGAGTAATGCATAAATCATGAATTAATTCATGCATGAATTCATGTTAATTCAAGTACCTTTACCGTAAAGTGTTACCCTCTACTTCATGCCTTATCATGGTGGCACATGAATGAAGGTAAACTTGTGGTGAAAAAGAAGAAACTTAAGAAGTGAAAATGGAAGACAATGCAAGGCATATGTTGTTTTACTGGGGGTAAATGCATCATTTCTACCTCTTTTTATTAAGAGTAGGGGTGGGCGATATATCGTCTGCGATAATATCGTGATTGTTGTTTTAACGATGTGCAATTTGACATTATCGAGTATTTAAATTAGCCTACTTATGGGGAAAAACACTCGAAATCACGCATTGAAGACTCATACATTCCCAGGAGGTGTATGCAGGGAGAAGCCCCTGGCTGCAGAGCAAGTGTCATGTGATCACTAGTGGGTCACAACATTGTCCCATGCACGCCTAATGTTTATTTTGTGCAGCGAGAGTAGCCTACCTGGGATTTTATGCGGCTACTTTTGTCAAGTATCTGTTCAAGTAGCATTGATGAGACAGTCACGTTTTTTCCTACACGGTATTATATGGAGAGAAAACATTAGCCTTTGAGTATTTTAATAGTCAGTTGTAAACAAAGAACTATTCTCAAGTAACTCTTTTGTAAATGGACTGAATTTCGCTCTAAATATCTACGTTTACCGATTATGCTAACCGTTAGCATCTCTATTGGATTTCTCATATACATTAGCCATAAGCTAACACATTAGTTTCTATTCTGTAACTTGGAATGCTAGCCTACATGAGTGCTCTTAAACAAAACATAGAAGGAGATAACTGATGTGTAGGCTACTCTGTTGGTCTGCTTGTTTTACAGTGAATCCTATGTAAAGGTTTGAAAGGAACTTCAGCTTCAGACTTTCTCTTGGGAAACTGTTAGGCCTATTCATCTTCTCTAATGTAGCTGGCTAGACCATGTCATTGCCACACACCCAAGTGGGGGCAGAATTGGAAATGTGTCATAGAGTGACAATGCATTGGTTGATTTGGTTAAAAAGTCACAGGTTAGGTTATTGGTTATTATTGTAATGATGCTATCCATAAATAATGAGCTGTAAAGTAACTCAGACTTTAACAAAAACATTTTTTAAAGGATATCGACTAATTATCGTTATCGTCAAAATCACAAAAAATATTGAGATATTATTTTTTGTCCATATCGCCCACCCCTAATTAAGAGTATTCTTTTTTCAGTTACACAGATATCGTGATGTATTGTATAATTGCATCATTATCATGGGCAACATATTGTGGTAATGACAATGAGCAAAAGAGACTGCAAGCATGTTTTTGAGTACAACTACAGTAAACACTAGCAAATCTGAGTAGAGATGGAAAGTGAAGGCAATATCAGGCTCTGCATGCACTATTTTAATCTGTGAGAATTATGAATTGAGGAAGATTTAAAGTGAGAAAACTAAACTTGTATTAAATCCCTGCAATGAAATCCATACCCAACAACATTAAATTAAAAAAAAGGATATGTGAACAAATCTTTGCTAAATGCCCTATGGCGTAACACTCTTTGGTGATTTTTTTTAACAGTAATCCCAACACTTTCCCACTCACTGAAGAAATCTTTTTCTTCTGTCAGTTATCTTTCTTGATGCACTCAATTTCAGAACTGTAGGATATTGAGGAACAAAACACAGTGTCATCCTGACTGACTTTGTTGACTATTCTGACATGCCTTGCACTGACTCACTGAACCTGAAGGATATTACTGAAGCAGTGAAGCTGGGTACAGAATTCATTTCAATGCTTAATAGTCCAGTGGACAAAAAGGTGAACCCGGAAATGTTGAGTACACCAAAGTTTTATGATGGAAATATATAGTATGGGTTCCCAGCATGCAGAAACTGCCGGATGCTAATTTGCATATGTTGGGCAATTTGTGTAATTGAGCTAATTAGCATAAATTAGCATAATCACCTATATTGATCATGTTATAAGAGCTGCTTGGCCAAAATGGACCATGTTAGTATGTTTTTAGGGGTTACTGGAGATGCTGAGTCCATATCTGACATTTTCAAGATTCAAAAACACTATTTAAACTTGGTTTGGTCACGTTTTTACTCTCATTAAGCTGATTTTGCTGAGTTTTTGGGGGCGATTTAGACAGATTTTTTGAGGATAAAAATGTTCAGTGTTTAGGAATAATTTGGATTCTCAAGTTATTTCTGAATTCCACAATCATTTTGGAAATAGCTATTCACTGGCCCTCTGCTGTGACTCACAATTGAGTAACAAAGGGAAGAACTAGCCTCTACTACTCCTCACTGTCCTCATCCGTTGTCCTGTCGCCATCTTCTCCAGACTCTTCATCCCTGTCCTTCTGCTGTTTTTGCTGTGTAAATATATTGCCACATGTAACATCACTGCCTTTGCAGAAACAATAATTAGTACAGGCCAGGCCTACAGCTGCACAGCTGCACTTTCCAGATACATGTATACACAGTTTTAACCCAGCTTTGCAGTTACAGCTGATAACATCTAACAAATAAGGAGGAGCAACAGGACTTGAATCAAGGGTGGGCAAGTTCCTCTCCTTTCTTCTAACTCCCTCCAAACGCGGTTATATCCACAGCCGGTGGATCACGACAGTCTGCTGCTTTCCAAAGCAGCACCTGTAGATGGGCACGTTTTCCATGGAGGAGCAAGACCTCACCGCCAGGGATGAATTACTGCA
The DNA here is from genome assembly GCF_017589495.1 of Alosa alosa. Classification (NCBI taxonomy): domain Eukaryota; kingdom Metazoa; phylum Chordata; class Actinopteri; order Clupeiformes; family Clupeidae; genus Alosa; species Alosa alosa. Next base: position 5,383,836 of record NC_063197.1, read on the forward strand.
CGGGCCTACCGGGCAAGGCCCAGGGGCCCAAGGGACGCCAACGTCGGTAGCTGTAGCCTGATTGCGCAGCGTGGTCCGGCTGCGATGGAACTGGAGTCTGCTGCCCCGACTGGCGAGACGACGGAGTGGAGCATCGGAGGTGCAGTGCCAGTTACGGTGCTCAGCTGGGGAGTCTGTGGCAGTGGAGGCTAGGCCCCGCCAGGTGTTGGAGGAACGTTGCGGTGGTGCACACTGTGAAAGTGCGACCTGAGGGCGTTCTCTGAAGGGAGCTGGGGACGAGAGGCGACAAACCAGGTGACTGCTAGCACGCCCCGCATTGGGCCGCTGGTGGTTGTGGTTCCCCAGGGTGAGTAGGGCTCTTGCAGTGTGTGCACCCCACCTGCTGTGTGGCAGTGCCAGAGACTAATTGCTGGACTGAATGAGGGAACGCCCGCACCGAGGATGGCCATGGCTTGTTGGGGGAGCTGTGCAACGCCAGTGTGCTGGACTGTGCTTGAGATTCCCACGATGTTGCGCTGAGGATTCTGGGAGAACTGAATGATCATCTCAATACCAATGTTTCCCAAAAGGCTTGTCCCAAGGAGAACAGTATTACCTTAAACACACATGAGGAAACTGAACAGTCCAATCAGTAGACTAGGATAAGCTAGCCAACTAGCCTGATATACTTGAAATGACTGCATATCAATGTAAATATACAGTACACACAAGCACAAGTTTAAACTTCATGTAAATGTTATCAATGTTATTTATCACTCTGCCACAATGCTGCTGCTACTACTACTCTGTCAGAAGGTTACAGATAGATAGATAGATAGATACTTTATTGATCCCCAGGGGAAATTCAAGAATACGCTAGGACTATGTAAATATACAACACAACTACCTCTATTTTTTTGATATATGTTCTATATTTCTATATTTTGATATATGTTCTATATTTCAGTCTCGCACTTTAATGTCTGTATGTGGTATGTCTGTATATTTTTATTTGTTATTGTCTATGGCTATGTCTATGTCTAAAGTATGTCTATGTCTGTATTTAAAGTATGTCTATGTCTGCATGGGAAAGTAAGAAACGAAATTTCAATTCTTTGTATGACCAGTGCATGTAAAGAAATTGACAATAAAGCCGACTTGACTTGACTTGACTTGACTTGACTTGACTATGCTACTTTGTTTACAATATTTCCAGGCTTCAACCAGACAGCTGAATTTGGTAGAGTTGTAACAGCCCTACTGTATATCGCTACAGCCCTATCCTCCAAAAATCTGTCTAAATTGTACCAAAAAACTCAGCAAAATCAGCTTAATGAGAGTAAAATGTGACCAAACCAAGTTTAAATAGTGATTTTGAATCTTGAAAGAATCTTGTCAGATATGGACTCAGCATCTCCAGTAACCCCTAAAAACATACTAACATTGTCCATTTTGGCCAAGCAGCTCTTATAATATGATCAATATGCTATTATGCTAATTTATGCTAATTAGGTCAATTACACAAATTGCCCAACATATGCAAATTAGCATCCGGCAGTTTCTGCATGCTGGGAACCCATACTATATATTTCCATCATAAAACTTTGGTGTACTCAACATTTCCTGGTCCACAATGGGGCTCTATGGGCTGTCCACCGGACTGTATATTTTCTTTCTAAGCCATTTTCACATCTGTGCAAGCTTTTTATTGTTGGCTTGCCTAAACATTTGCAATAGCTGCAGATGTCTTTCAATTACCCTTGTGCTTTAAAAGAAATCTAGTTCCTAAGAGGTTCACTTGAAACACTTGATTTTCACTCCATAAAAGACAGAATGTCACATAATGATGTGGAAGCAGATGAACTTTCCCTTTTTAAATGACCTCAGCCAATAAATAATGTACCAGCAGCGGAAAGAATCCTACTATGAGGGGACTAAGATGTCATGTGTCATGAGTACACCTTAAAGGACAACTCTAGTCTAAGAACAACCTAAGGTCTATTTTCAGATGATAACAAGTGTAAACATTTGTAGAGGACCAAAACAACGCCAATCAGAGTAGTTTTGAGTGAGACCAGAATATGCTTTTACAACTAAATAGCATACATATAGCAGTCTTTGGGGGCAGCTTCGCTATGTCAAAATGAATCCCTCTTTTAAGTCAACTAGGCTCAAAACACAATCATTACACATCTGTGCTACTATGGAGAGGGTCTCTGAAGACAAACGGAAGTGTTTTTACCTTTGAAATTGTAGTTACTATTATTCTGGTCGCTGCCATCTTGGTAAGAGAGGTCTGTACAAATTTAATGCAGCACAAGCTACTGTCAATGGACACAAAGGAAGGAGAGTAATCTACTTGTACAGACTTTCTTCTTACAAGATGACCAGAGTGGAAATGGAAGCATTTCTGTTTGTTATTAAATGTGAACTTCAATACACTGGTAGCTACCTAGCTACTCATCTGAGTGGAATCTTTGCTTCAGGGAAAAAAAAAACACAAACGCAAATTAAGGCCAATTTATTTCTACGCTCATAGTTAACATAGTCCGCTTCTTCAACAACCACTTACTGTTGATGATGACCCCTTGCACCTCATTTGTGTTGCACTTTTTTTCTTCAGGCAAGATAGATTCTACCACATCATGCCAACAATGACAAGCCCTGTAAATGTGCACTTCTCTTCAATGTGCTCTCTCTCCTGTGTCTCTGCTAGGCCAAAATGTATCGCACATCTTGCGACACACGGGAGTTTGAGGAGGAACTACTGCTCATTTACCCCCTAAATTACAAATATAGGCTTGGTTGCAACACGCAGTTTATGTGAGTGCTTCTAAAATTTGGGAAACAGTGAATGAGGTCCTTTGACTGCTCAGCCCAGGCTGCTGAAGGGCCGCAAGTGCGAAGCAAATGAACTTCAAAAATGACATCAAGTTCACAGTATTCAGACCGGCCTCATTAACATTAACGGCCCACCAGGAATGCTATCGATCCTCCCGATTAACGACCTCAGCTATGGCTCTCCGCATCCTCCTCTTTTGTCTTGTCCTCTCTGGTCTGCTCATACATCTGTGTCGGAGAGGCAAACTTGAGGAAAAAAGAAATCTGGTTTGGAATGGGAAATCAGTGACGCACACTTGAGCGATACAGCTTATGCCAGGCCATGGAGAAGAAATGCTCTCCACTAAGGCGAACCATGCGCGCGGACAGTGGAGGTCTTTGCTGCTGTCTCAAGCCATGTGCTCTCCTGAGCAGCGAGCCATGAGCGAGAGGCTGCCAGACCCAGATGCGTCGGAAAGAAAAGGCCAACGCAATTGCAGTTTCTAGCCAAGCATATCATTTGTTGTTTTGTTCTAGTTACACTTCCAAGGCTTTATTTACTCTGAGCGGCTCTGAGAGCATGTTGAACAGGGAAAAATACTCCTAAAGAACATGTCAATTTTAGGCAAGAGTTTAAGGAGAAGGGGGGGGGGAGAAGAGCAGCCTGAATACCAATGGCTCTGTGGGAAGTTGCGGTCTGCCAAAGACTTTTTAAAAGTAAATGTGTGGAACCTAATCAATCTAACAAAGAGCAGTGAGCGCAATAGATCCCAAGCCCAGACAGCTGTACCAGAAAAGGTCCTATTCAGATAGATGTAGTGCAGCTTGACAACCTCTGACGTCCCTGTTACACCAACCAGGTCCTAAACTAACAAACATATTGTATGAAAAATGCCCTTTTCCAATCTCGTCTGTACTGTGGGGATGCATATAATATGTTTACTCCAGGCCTTAAATAATCCTGGTGGTCTGTTTATTAGAAGCGCTCACAGCCTGCTCTGAAAAAGCCATCAGAAATGTTGTTTCCTTTTAAAGCTGATTTAATTTCCCCTGTGCCTTCTTTGATGTGCGTCAAAATACAAGGCTTTAGAGAAAATAATATTTAGATTGTTTTTAATTCAAGCCTTTTCATCAGAAAGAAAATGAGTTGTTATTATGCCACAGAGGCCTCGTTGCACACAGCAACAGGAAAGTATATCTGCCAATTTTCCCTTTGTTTTCCCTCCAACCAAGCTCGATTCCCTTTGTGCCCACAGAGAAGAACACAGTATCCCAAATCTTAAAGGAATCACCATTCTGCTCTATTGTCATGAATCACTCATGAATAAAGATAAAACAAATACAGCTGATGCACTTCCTCGTGCATTCACTAGATTGCAAACACATTTGGAATGGCATGAATCAAGGCATGAAGTCATGCCAGAAAGATTGTATAGGCAACAGTCTACACAATTTCATCGTCTTAAGATGGAGGACTGCAGGCTATGTGTGCATTTGCTTTTTTGCATGGAACAGAACATATTGCACCATTCAATTTTATAGTATGCAAGCCACCAAAAGGGCTGCATGGCAAAGCATCTGTTATGACATGTCATGGGTTCTTTCCACAGTCGTGGGGTGACAGCCATAAAAAAAACAACCACATGTTAACCTCTAGGGTGGGAAGACATTTCAGTTTATATGAAAGAGACAGGGGAGGGAGAAGGAAACAGTGTGTGTGTGAGTGTGTGTGTGTGAGAGAGAGAGAGAGAAAGGAGAAAGTAAAGAATGAGTGTAGGAGAGAAAGAGCAGTGCTCAAGATAGAAAGACAGAGATGCACCCAGAGAAAACAGGACAGCATTTACAGCAAGCAGAGGAGTGATGTCACGCTGGGTCTACGATTATGAGGGTCAAACCTCTCCCTGTAGAGACCCGATGACCATCGCAAAGATACAGTGTTTTTTGGTAGTGGTGGTGGTGGGGGATTCACCCAGGGCGACATACAAGGACTGGCAATGAGTGAAACCCCTGACATAATCGGAGCCAGCCTGTCCTTCCCCGGGAACCTCAGCATTCCACTATGATTGCTGTCCACGCATGCCATACCATCAGTAACACAGCCCTGACACAATCAATGCCCAGAGATCTGATCTGCCATCGGCCAGCTGTACTACCCCCCCCATCCACAATTGTTGTGCCGGCCATAATGGCCATTGAGGGGGCTCCCAGGCCGATTAGACGATCCACAAGTCTGAATGACTCACCGAGTCCCTGATCAGTGGGAGCAGGAAGCACGGCGACGTGCAGCCAATGAGGTGCAGTGTCAATTACTGTCAGAGCGACAACAAATGAATGACAGCGCCGCCGCCATTTAAGCTCCCGCCACCGGCTCTTAAGCCCGCGCCCTGGGACAATGAAAGTTTAATTCATCACCAAACGCCATTGTGCCCAAGTATAGTGGAAAGAGAAACAAATAAGCCACATTTTTTCCGTTACCCAGTGCACCCTTTCCAAGTGCGGCACGGGCACGTTCAACAGCATGCATTTTTAACCGGCTGCTGCTGCTGCCTTCAGTGCTCTGTGGTGCAGGATGCATGATTTATACACGTTATTTCAAAGCCCACTGCCTCCTCTTGATGCGCAAGTGGCACGGCTCCATTAGCAGCGGGGCAGAGTGGCCTCATCTACTGGGGGAAGGGAGGGAGAGGGACGGGGGGGGGGGATAGATTAGGAGGGTGGGTTACAGAGACTGTGCTCAGAGTACAGTGTCACCGTGTCCAAATGCAGATTCGGCCAGCAGAATTACATGAGAAACAACCCCTCCGTTCCAAAGCTCTGACAGCCCCGCGAAAGCCACCATCTGCACCAACTGCATATCCCGCTGACGGACCACGACGCCTGAGCGCATAAGAACGGGCTCCCACTCGCCAAAAATAGGAACAGTCCAATATTTCAGCACCCTAGGGGGGTAGCCATAAAAAATGACATAGAGACACAGACACACACCTGGAGCCCACTCCATGCAGTCACCAGGCAGCCCAGAACATGCCCACCCCAATTCCCCACGCATCCCTCCCCTCGCATGTCTCTTCATGCTGATGCTGTTCTTTTCAGATTGGCCTCAGCAGGGGAGTTGGGCTTTTTTTTTCTCCTGGCTTTCTTTTCCTGGAGGAGGGCGAGGGGCCTCACCTTTGACCCCCGCAGGCAGCCCCCCTGGGACCCGCTCCAATAAAAAGTCCATTCTGCTCACACATACACACACACGCACACGCACACACACACACACACACACACACACACACACACACACGCCGTTGATCCCAACAGAGGAGCCGTAATGCGTCGACACACCGGTCACTTCAACAATCCCTCCACAGCTGCTGGAGCTTGCCGCTGTCTCCGATACTGTGCGGCTCTTGAACCTGTCCGACTTTATTAAAGCCCCCTCTCCCCTGTATTTCCCGTGTCCATCCGGCAGCCGAGGAGACTGGCATTTCCAAATGGGGCCTCTGATGAAGCTTTTCTGGGCTGCTGAGCCCCTGCCATACGCCTCTGTGCTCTTCTCTCTCTCTCTCTCTCTCTCTCTCTCTCTCTCTCTCTCGATTGGAACAGCTCACTGCCTCTCACCTTTTCCAGATTATTCCGCGGCTTGTCTTTTAGCGGGTGTGATGGAGAGTGCAAGTCGGTCTGAGGAAGAAAACAACCCCTCCCTGCGTGCGCTAGGGGCTCTGCCCCAGCTGAGAGTGAACGTGAACGTGATGCCCCTGATCCGCAACCTCCCTCCAGTCTCCACCCACCCCGCTCCAGGGCCTAGACAAACACAGCTACTCATCAGCCCCCAATTGTAAGGTATTGATCATCGCCGCGTGGTATCAAAGGCCCGTATTGAATGTTTGTGAGGGCTTTTTCTGCACTGCCGTTCACTCTCCATTCAGTCCACAGAGCTAACACAATTGAGAGGTATTAACCACTATTAATTCACTTGTGTGGAGTTGTGCGGGCCTTTCACCCCGTGATAATCCTGGGAGTGCATTCACGGGCAGCCCCTGCCGCCAGCCGCCCCGGCCTGCCCAGGCCCTGACCATTGCTCTTGTGCTGGCTCCGATTCAGTGCCCGTCTTTGACAAGAAAGTAATGAGGTTTCGATATTTAAAGACATTAAAGTTGGTTTCGGGGGAGAGGCACAGAGGGCCCTGCAGCGAAATATGGATTTGTTTTTTAGGCATTCGCCGGCTCCAGCCTCATTTCACATGTCAGAGCAGGACTCCTCACCACGTAATCTAATAAACTTCGGCTCTGTGTGGAAACCAATCCGTTTGTCCTTGACATTGCACTTAGTCTTTGCCTATTTTTTTCGGGTGTTTCTGTTGTTGCTGCCACTGCCTAAAGTTCTGCTGCCTTCCTTAGGCAACCACTCTCAATATCGCACCCCAAATTCCTCCAAGATAATTAGCTGATTAAATTACTCCGCTAAGCCGAGTGGATCTAAAGTCAGAGAGAACTAAGGGTTGGGAGAGGAAATTGGAGAAGCAGCAGCTACCTTTGTGAGCAATGAGAGTGTAACATCCTTAATGAACTTTATGAGTGGCCCGGCATGACATACAGTACATAGGAGAAGATGTTCCACAGCAAGACAGTGCCACTGCTTAACACACGGATATCACTCCACTCATGTAAGTGCCATCTGACAGCATATAATAAAAATCATGTATTGACACAATAATTAATTACAAACTTAAATGCGCTGTGGGCGGAAGCCTAGAGATCATGTTGGATTGTCGTGACTCTGATTTGAATGTTAACACAGTATTGATTTTATGATTCTTCACTGCGAGAATGTTCTCATGCTGAATATTCCATTTGACAGCAGACTGTGGACTGGAGTTCTCCCATGCAGACAATGAAGCGAACTCAAAAGGCAGATTCATGATTACCATGAGAAAACTATAATATATGTGCAATATTTCACACTTACCAGAACATACTGCAAATCTAAAGAGAATAAGGGAGTCAGGAAGTCACATGAAATCCAAGAGTAACTAAGGTAATGACGTGGCTATGCATAAGGCATGCCGTAACTTTGCCTCTGAGGAACTTCTCAGAGTAATACACGCTGCAACACATACAGAACGGCTATGTTAAAACTGCTCATGAATATTTATGACTGTGCTGAATATACCACAAAAGCCAAAGTAGGTCAAACTAAAGCAGTGGTTAAGACTCTGACAAACTGTTCTATCACACACCCACCACAAATAGGTCATCACTTTGACCTTTGCGGATGTTTGATTGAGTTATTTCCTCTGTTATAATTCAAATGTCCTATGGGGTAGTGAGACAGGCCATGTGGTCTACCTCCTGAGGTCTAGACATCATTCCATTTGCCCCAACCACAAGTAAAACCTGCAACAGACTGCTAACAACTGTTGATGACTGCTGAAGACTGCTAAAGATCCTCTTCCAGTGCACCATCTGTTTTTCTATTCAAGTCAAGTTTACACACAAGCAATTTAGCTTAGAGATGCTAGTGACTTCCAACATAGTTTAAGTATGTGTTTGAGCATGTGTGGCACTTGACTTGAGCCCTGTGTCATGAGACGATGATAGAACAATGGCATCTACATGCCACGGAAAATTCCATAACCTGTCAACCATTTTCATGACAGATTATTTCCACTGACATGATCATGTCATTGTTACCGGTAATTGTTGTGACAGCTCTCATAATGTAATGCAATGACAGCCTGAAAGTATGTGACACAGGAAGCTATCTAACATTTTGACAACTGTCATGTCAAATCCAGGTAATGGTTACATGATGCCATTACATCATCAGACATGAACTGTCATAATGAATCAAAACAGGAAAGGTACTGCATGGCATCTACCATGACATGTTAATGACCAGATCTTAGAAGTTAAGTTTTACTGCTGAAGGGGTTTTGTAGCATTTCCACAATTTGTTGATTTATGTGACTCACATGTGAATCATGTACTGGCCATCTGCATATCATAAACATGCTTGTGCATTCAGTGTGGCCAAACATGCATCCATCCATACCCATATGCATAGATATTATGCATGATTATGCATATGCATTCATGTGTGTGTGTATGTTCATGTGAATGTGCGTGCGTGTTTGTCAGTGAATAATGTCTTCGTTTAAGTGTTTGTCTGTATCTGTGTGTGTGTGTGTGTGTGTGTGTGTGTGTGTGTGTGTGTGTACAGACTGCACCAGGGGCAGCGTCTGGTTGTTTGTTTTAAACCTTTACAGGGGCTGTGTGGTGCAGCTCGCAGCCACCCTCTGGCACGTGTAATGCTGCAAATCATCCCATTAGTATTCAGCAAAACATAAATAAACGAATGGCGTCGGCTGCATTTCTGCCATAATCTCCTCTGATCCCGGCGAGCTGAGCCCTGAGCGTCATCCAGACCCACCGATCAGCTCAGCCCTCAGGAGCAGAGAGCTCCCCACTCTCTTGCGCTCTCCTCCTCTCACTCTCCTCCTCTCCTTTTTATCTTTCTCACTTTCTTTCCCTCCCTCTCTCTTATCAGCCTCTCTTTTCCCCTTCTTTGCTTTCAGTGTCTTCTTCCCCCTCTCCACCTCTTCCCTGTGTTCTCTCTTATTCTATCTCTTTCTCTATGTCTTCATCTCTCTGTGTATGGGTCCTTTTCTCATCCTTCTCTCCCTCTCATTTACCCCCCACCATCCCAAACTTTTCCACAGCCTCCCATCCGGTCCCTCCATTTCAACACAAACACTAACTTTCCTCCAACTCAGTTCTCAGACATGTCACGGCTGCTGTTTGAGAATGCATATGACCTGCCAAGAACTATGTTTAAAAATGCAAATCCCCCAGCCTCTATCCTTTTCCAACACACACGCATACACACACACACACACACACACACACACAGACACACGCAAGAGAAAAAGGCGTGCTCCATCCCTCACCTAACAATGGAGCTGAGGAAGGCACAAAAGTGGCAGAGAATAATCTTGTTATAGTCAGAGGACTCCCGGACTCCTCACCAGCTGACCTGCAATTTATCAGAGACTTTGAGGAGGTAGAGAGGAAAAGGAGCTGACACAAAACAAGATGATTGACAAATGCAATCCATTTTGTAATGCAAGGATATCAGTGAAAACACAAATAGCCCTCAACATGAGAGTGTTTTGGAGTATAGATAGTCACTAAGATCTGATTTCTCAAGTGCTCACTGTACGTATATGGCCTTGTGGCCCTTTGTGTTAAAGACTAAAGAACCATCAAGTGACATTATGCAACTATACATCTAGCTAAAGCCTGTGACAAAAAAGAGACCAGATTGACAGCCATCTCTCTCTCTCTCATCTCTCTCTCTCATATCTCTCTCCAGTCCCTCTTCCCAGTATGACCATTGTGAGAACAACCGATCTCATTGTGCTGGATTTCCACACTGCTCCCTAATATGGTTTGCTTATTTGTAACTTCTGTGTGCAAAATGTTACAGGAATGTTATACAGTAGATGCAGGATTTATAGATACAAGAATGTTACAGATAATGCTTCTTTAGTGGCACAGACACACTGGACATCAGTGACCCATCACCTAATTTACAATCAAGGAGCACGACTTTCCAACCAGCAATTGATACCTGATGGCAAAGAAAACTCTATCTTAGTCTATTTAACAATTTCTACACTTATTATAAAGTACTTTATTTTATGGCATTATATCAAAGATCTTGCAAGATTGTTCGTATCTGAAATCAAGTCAAACATGAATTTGAACCCACTGCCTTTTTTATCCACTCTTGCTTACACCTCACCTCCTATCCTGTGTGCCATTCAGACTGTGTGGGGAACAGTAACAATGAAGGTGGTGCTTCCTTGCGTAAGTGCACATGGTAGACCTGTGGGAACTGCTGCTAAAGTGCTCCGGCATGTTACGAGGTGGAATCACTTTGTATGCCTGAGTGAGTGTGTGTATGTGTGTATACATGTACTGTATGTATGAGACCTTGGGCCCTATTTTGCAACCTGGCGTGTGGTGGAAAGCTAGTTATTTTCCTGGCGCAAAGTTAAATTTGTATTTCACATGCCTCTTATATTAAACAACGTGCCAGGGGGTGTGGCAATTAACAACCTAAGGAGGAGATCTGGCGAGTTGTCTAAAAACGCTATCGTACACAACCTAAAACGCATTGCGCCACTGACCAAGAGAAACCTGGTCAGAAGTCCATGGCGAGTTGTTTATATGTTATTTCCACAAGGCACCATTCTTCTATCATCCATGAATGCGCACCAGCGCACGTCCATGCAAAACATTACAAATTACGATGGGCTATATACATATACAATATGATTGGGCTACAATGGGAAACATAATTAGAATAAAGATATTACAAAATACATCTCACAATGAGTAGTTATTCACCATCATTTGCAAATTGGTAATGACGGTTAAAAGTGATTAGGCGAGAGCACAGCTGAAGATGCACTGTCACAAGATATAAGCAACTCCTCTGCAGGATAAACATTGTTTTATTCAGTCATTTAAAGATTATTAGGGTAAGTGTTGCTTTTTCCAGCCTATGTTTTCGATGGCAACCCATTGTCAGTCAATAGTGAAAGTAACTAACTGAGTTCAAATAATAGACAAGTGCAAATGTGTGAAGGCTATACTATGCTAGGTTTTAGTACAGCATGGTTTAGTGGAATAACTGTTCCATACAGTCTCGCATGCAAGCAGATTCCTTCAAATGCGCCACTGACTGTCAAAATACCGATGCACAATTTGAAGTTGCGCTCCGTGCAGTTGAAGGAAATTACAAATGTAATTCTCATTGGTTTTAATGATGTTACGCCCAAAACACACCCATGACTGATTATGAAACATAAGGCCCACCTTCTTGCGCCGTGTGCCGGACGTTTCATAACTAAACCGCACCCAATATGGATTAGACAAACCCCGAAATTTGTTTAAACTATTCGCCAGTGACCATGCGCTTTAGACTTAGCTATAATAGGGCCCCTTGTGAGCGAGTGTTCTAGTGTTGTTCTAGTTTCTGCTCAAGCGACCAATGACACAGAAGGAGATGTCACAGACCAGGTATTGTTTTATTATTGTACTGTGTTTCTATACTGAGCTATACTGAAAATTAAGATTGTTGATAAAAAAGGCAGTGGGTTCGAATTCATGTACTGTACGACTGTGCTCTACCTCTGAGATAAGGAGGTTGGATATTAGCAGCTAGTGATAAACATAGGCAACATAAGATGCATGAAATGCACTTGGCATGTCCTCTCCTCCACAGAGGTCAATCTGGTGATTTAGCAAAGTTTGTGAGTAAAAAGATATGGCCACTTAACCTCAAGTAAATCAGAGCAGGCATGCATATGTAGGAAAGGGGGAAGGGGGGGGCTTGCGGTTCTCCAGCAGTCCCACTCTGATTTATGGAGCAGCACCTCATCATGAGAGTACACACGAGAGACAAGACGGAGGCAGGAGAGCACTGGGCACAGGCCCAGAGAGGCCATTCCTGATGCAGACGACGGCCTCCAAACGATCTCTCGTCCTCTCTTTCAACACAGACTCCGAGAGAAGTCATGCCTTTGTTAGAAAGCGCACACAGCTCTGTGTCTGACTTTTTGTTATTTTTGTTATTTTTTTTAAAGAAGTTTGTGTGTTCCTTTGCCTCGCCTTCATGCATATATTCTATTGATTTGTTCTGTTTGTCTGTGGCCACTTTGACCCAAAAGGAAACTCACTTGCTGGTGGTTTTTTTCCCTTTGCTTTCCTGTCTGTTTATATCATTGTTTTTTCCATGCTAAGAACAATCCAGGAGGTCTAGCCTAAACCACCCCTGCAACTAGCTCCTTTCTATCCCCGACGCCTACCCCATCCCACCCTTCCCCCTAACACATCTCTTGTTTGGCCGATTTTCGGAAAAGATCTGCTACACCAACTGGATGCATCACGGAGATACAGAGAACAAATCAATAGTGCAGGCATGCCGTTTGAGACGTGGAGGCTTTTCTATGAGCAGTGTTGGAGGGGGCTGCCTGAGAAGTGGTCCACGGCGCCTTGCGAGTTTCCCCTCACTGAACAATGTGTCAGTGATGTGTGTATGCTTGTGTTGGTCCTGAACCAAGCTGCTCGTAGGGCATGTGCTGTGTCTACTCCAGCATGCACGATGCACATATAAATGCAAACTCACACAGCCACCCACACACATATACACACACATAAACACACACACATACACACTCAAGTGTATGTTCACACTTTACATAGGCCCACACACAAGATACACACATACACAGAAACACCAAGACATACAGTCAGATTTACATACATACATGGAAACCTTGGAAGACACAAAATCAATCTATATACACATGTTATGTATTCTGCCCCCCTGCAGAGCAGAATGCCCCCCCCCTTTCCCAAACTACACAGAAACATGGAAACATATACACATACACACATGCACAAGCACACATACACATACACATACACACACACATGCACAAGCACACACACACACACACACACATGCACAAGCACACACACGCACATGCACATTAAAAGTCCTCAGAGTCTCTAGCCTGCACCATGCGGAGTCATCAAAGAGGGAGGTCTGGCTCAGACAAGTCCTTGGAGAGCCCAGTGGGGGCGTCCATTAATCAGGCAATGAGAGCAGGGCAGCGCTTAGAAAGTCCACGTACATCTTCCCACAGAGCCTCTCCCCTCTTCTCTCCTCTTTCTCTCCTTTTCTTTCTATCTTTCTTTCTCTCTCTCCCTCCCTGTCTCCCGTACGCCTCCCGGAGCAGAGTTCAAATGTTCGGCGGAGCGACTGAGGCTGGAGTCTGAGCGCAGGGTCAGGCAATAATCATAACGGCGTGTCCGAGACTGTGGTGAGATGGGCCTGGGGGAGAGGTGTGTGAGAGAGAGTGTGTGTGTATGGGGAGGGGGGGGGGGGCACTCTCTTATGTCTCTATTCCCCCCACAACTCTACATCTGAATTAGAGCTTGGGCTTCTGCCCTCTCTATTGCAGACGCTACCGCTGTTGCTGCTGCTGCTGTTGCTGCTGCTATTGTTGCTGGAAAATTGCCAATTCAATTTCCCATGCATTTGCTGAAAATTAGTGGGACTCAAAATGAACCTCCCGTGTCCCTGCAGGGCGTACAATGATTGTATATTAATCCACAGTCCGATCTGCCTAAGCGTGCCACACACGCACCGCACCACACAAACACATGCATGCATGCACAAGCATGCACAACGCACACACACACACAGACTCTCTTTCTCTCTCACATACACTCACTCTCACACACACACACTCTCTCTCTCTCTCACACACACACACACACACACACACACACACATGCACATGCCCATGACGATCATTGGGATATCCATTGCAAAATGTTCTGGTTCAACGCACTCAACCTGCTGGGGTCAGACGGGTCACCGCGTTGTCAGCTAGCCTGTGAGGGAGCTACCTGTTGGGCTGAGGCTCGGAGCATTCCCATTATCCAATAGTCACCAGGGCTCATTGCCTGCAAGACCTTGTCAGCACATTCTGACAGTGTTCCCATTCGGAGAGAGGGGACGAGTCGCGGCTAGGCCTTGCGTTCTCAGTGCACTTGGCCTGAGTCCAGGGTCATTTTTGTAAGGACAAGTAAACTATCAGGCCTCTCTGTGACAAGAGAGCACTCTGTATGATATAACCAGATGCAAGATGGCAGCGATGGCCTCTGCATGCAAATGCTCTGAAAGCACAGCCACTCGCGGATGGCCACTTAGATTCATTTGTCTCTTTTTGTGTTTTTCCCCCCTTTGCTGTCTGTTTGAACTGTTCCCGTCAGCAATCTTCATAAAAACATAGTGGAACAAATTCTCTTAAACGTCAATGGGAATTTGGCTCTGATGTGCTGTGCATGGAGGGAAAATGTATGGTAGAGCTAAAATGTATCTCTGCTTTATGATTCATCACCATTTACAATCTATATGCTTCACACTCCTAAATAACCTGCCCCTCTGTGACACTTTAACCACACGTAGGGCAGCAAAATTAAAATGAACAAATAACACAAGCACAGCACTGGTGATAACTGGTCATAAACGTTAGTTCCTCGCCATCAAACTGCAATCCAGTGCCTGCCTCCTATAATCAGAGAAGGCCATTTTGTTGCTTGGCCCAAGAAGAAAGTAGTAATTTCTCAACATAAAAGCACAGCAAATCAGGACAGTTGGATTTTTTGGGATCGAAGTGTGAGGGCGTTGGGTTGGTGTGGTTACGGGGGTAACAGAGAGAGCTGGGAGCATAAAGCAGTTATTTTACCACACAGAAGCCTGTAATTAACTGTATCACACAGTCTGCCTCCACCCTTTGTGTTTTTATTTAATGTGATGCAGCATTGATTTCAACCCCCTAATTAAGTTGGTACAAAGAGGTTTAGGGGCTGCGTGTTGGGTGCAGAGTGCAGAATTGCATATTAATGGCCAGTTTTGGTCGGTCCACACCAGATGCACTCTAAGTACCGGTACACAGCAGATAGATACACACACGCATACACAGACTCATGCATGCATGCAAAAAACAATTTCAAACAAGATAATATAATTAAGGATGAAAAGTCAAAATTTCAGTACAGGATTTTTGTAGCACGGAAGAAATAGTATGGGGAATCGTGTAATTTTAGGAACGGTTCATTCACACAAAACAACCTGTTTCCAATTGTTTTCTTAATTTTCAGTGCCAAAATTCAAGATGGCGGACAATATATGCAGAAAAATAATATAAAGGCTTAAAGTGGTCAGATTTTTTGATAAATATACACATAATAAGGTGAGATACAGACTATTTACAAAAGATGTATTGCATCATTTGCCAAGAAATTTGGAGAAAAAATGTTTCATTATTGTTTCATAATTGAAGAGTTCAACAAAACATTGTCATTGTCACTCAAGTATTTATCCACACCACTGTCACTGTCTTTTTAATATTGGTGCACATCTCCTCAGAGCCTTCACACCTGCAAAGTTGTGTGAATGGTAAGTTGTTACTCTTGCAAGAACACCTATACTGCATTGGCTGGCAAGACAACAGCACTTCACAAGCTCCACAACAGCCTCTGGTGCTGGTGGAAGTTTTGACAGAACAGGAGCCCATTGCCTATCAACAATTTGCCTCCATCCCAGTGATAGTGAGTCAAGAATCTTTGGAGCAGGCACTGTATCTTGTGGCCAAACATTTGCTTGCCTGTGTGCTCTCAGAATTTCAATTTCAACTTAATTTCACTTATAGAGCGTCAAAACGTAACCCATGTCTCATGGCGCTTTACAGAGTGTTAAATATTCAGACAGAGCCCATGAGTAACAGGGGCGAGGAAAAAAAAACAAGAATTGGAGAAACATATAGGATGAAACCTCAAGCAGATCCACGACTCAAGGGCCTGACCCATCTGCCTGGGGTCAGTTACAGGACAGTAAGGTCTATATAAAGAGAATAGAACATGGTATTTAGAGCCACCTGAGGTATATGTTACAAAGTGGTTAGATGGTTACATAACCAGTATGATAATGCATGAATCCTATTTAGTGTTAAATTCAAATAGTCCAGTGTAGGGGATGAATTGTCCATAGGGATTAGGAGTTGTCATCGGGCAAGTAGTGGGTCTCTAGGCTGCGCGGGCAGGAATCTGAGCATGCGGACAGCAATAGGCGATGGTAGGGCAATCATAGGGATTAGATTTCTCTAGTTCCAAAAATGTATCTTTTGTCAACGTTCTCCAGCGGCCATGATAATGAGACTGTCTTTGTTGATGTCTGGTACCCTGCGAAGGGCAAGCTCCAAGACAGCTGTGTGACATGTGTAGATATGTGGGGTTTTGCCAAAATTACTTACTGCTACTGCCACCTTTGTGTGTGTGAACTGTGACTGGCAGTTTACATAGTTCAACAGCTTTATGAGCAAGGTAGAGGACGAGGTTGGTTTTGGTTTCCTTCAATCCCAGGAAAGCTTTAAAGTCTTTGGTGTAGTCTTGTATTTTGTATCCCTTATCATGTGCTTTTCCTATTGTATGGACCTGTTTTGTCCTGTCTTTCATGGAGTTTGTGATGGTATAGTTGTTAAATAATAAGTAGCCTATATGTCATTGTAGCCTCGTGCCTGACTTTCAACATTTTCAAAGAAGCATTCTGCCAGATCTTAGCAACAGTTTGTCACTTTTCCTGACAACCATCTCCTGCACAACAGCCATGCCATCTATTAAGATGCTATCCAATGTCTGTGTTAATTGCACTGAGCTACTCTCTGTAGATTGTTCTCAGATCTCAGATGATGCTGTTTCTGAAACAAGTCACAATTCATGGATGAAGGCAGACTAAGCTGTAGTGGGCAGCATTAGGCTTGCATTTAATCAACAAATTCATATGTTCCCACAATTTCCTGCAAGTCCTGTTAACATAATTATTGAGCTATTATTAAGCTAGCACACACCCCCATTCTCATCAATGGGACTGAAGTGGAGTGTATCACCAGCTTCAGATTTCTGGGTGTCCACATCTCTGAGGACCTCTCTTGGACCCTCAACACCTCTACCCTGATCAAGAAGGCTTACCAGCGTCTCTTCTATCTGAGGAGGCTAAAGAAGGTCCACCGCCTCCTCAGATCCTGGTGAACTTCTACCCCTGCACCATCAAGCGTATCCTTACCAACTGTGTCACAGTTTGGTATGGCAACTGCTCTGCCCACGACCGAAAAGCATTGCAGAGGGTGGTGAAAACTGCCCAATGCATCACCGGTTCCTCACTCCCCTCCATTGAGGCCATCCAGGGCAAGTGATGCTTGCATAAGGCGCACAGCAGGTTCAGAGGAAGCTTTCCTGCAGCTGAACTCTAGCTCTGCATCCCGGTGACAACCAACCTACAAAGCCCCCCCCACCCCCGCCCAATGCCTCCTTGCCTGTGCCTGTTGAGGTGTCCACGACCATAGCAACCTTGACAGGGACAACAAGGAGGCAGACACCCCCCCCCAATGTTTGTTGTTTATACATTGTTCACATTACATAGCCATATTTATTCTGCTCTTATAAGGTAACTGCTAATATACACTGCACATATTTATATTACTCTAAACCTCTCTACCTTATATAAATGAACTGTATACTACTGTCTACACTGCATTAAATTTCTTGACCTGTCTATGCACCACCTGTCTATACTTTGTTTATCAAATTGCACTTTTCTCCTTTTTTGCACTTCTGGTTAGACGCAAACCACATTTCAATGAAGTTGAATCTAATCTAATCTAATCTATTGTGGTGAGTGCAGAACATTACTTTAATTCAAATGATTATTATGTTATGTGAAGGAAACTTTTAATCAGTCAATGTGTTTTTCCGGGTATGCCAATAAATAGCATAATGGTGGTTACACTCATCACTGGTTGATAATCATGACATCTCATGTCACCCATGGTCATATTTATTACCTAAGCCATTCAATTTTATTAGTAAATGTATGTATATAATGATAATACCTAACATATATCCATTTAAAATGTTTAAAAAGGCGATTATTTGCAAATTTTTGGTGATATATCCATCATGTTGGATTTTGGACCTGTGCAGTCCGGGAAAAAATTGGTAACAGGCAATTTTGCAAACTATAGGGTCTGAAGAAGTGAAAAAACATAATTTGCAAAAATCTATATGAAATGTTCCAAACACCTTTTTTGCTACATATCGCCCTGCACGAAAAGAATTAAGGAAAAAAAAAAAGGAAAGAGAAATAAATGTGGTTCCATCAAATCTAATTAAACGACTAATCTCCACATTTAACCCCAGATAACTGCAAAATTGTCCCCCAGAACCATCTCACAACAACAGATCAGATAAACCTTTGGGTGCTAATTTGCAGGTCATGGGAGTTCAAAGGCACCCTGCACCACCCAAGGGCTGCGGTTCTGTTCTCTCAGTGGTGATAACACTTGACCCCTCTTCCCAGCTCTCAAGCCTGTCCTTGCTGTTACGGATGCGTATCTGCTCTCACCACCACTGACCTAGAAATCCAGAGAGTGCGGGATCGTCATACCTATCAGTCCTTCGGCCTACTTTTTGACCCATAAGAAGTGTGTCGAGATATTTGAGGGGTTTTATATTTTTGAGGGTCTTTAAAGATACAAAAGGGGCTCTGACCTCTGAACTTTCATAAACTGTGCCCATGGCGCTAGGCCGCCAGCAGGAATTACAGAATCGATCTGCATATCCTGGATTATACACACTTGGAGAACTCGCTAATCCATAAAAGACAAAAGCCTTCGTGCTAAACACAAAGCACTGATGTCAACCCTGCACTTCCTCCCAGCGAGACCGAAACTAAACGCAAATCTCGTCCAGTCCAGCAGGCCCACACAACAGAGCCCGAAAACACCCACCTCCAAAAGCCCTCTCTCAAGTTAGCGAAAAGTCTTGAACTTGGGGGGGAGCTGTTAGAGGAATGCAGCGTGCTTTCGACTGCAGCAGTGGGAACACAGATTAATGTGCAAAAGTCTTGCCGTTCTGCTTAGGAGAGACTAAGCGAGGGGAGTAAACAATTAGAATAATTACATTCCCATCTCTTCATTCATTCTTTTACTTGGCTTATAAGCCAAAAGCTCCCGCGGTAAGCATATTAATGGTCAATGTGAATGCACTAATGGATAACTGGATAAAACGCATTACACATTACTTCATTACCTATGCTGCGCAGGTCCGGGATCAGAATTAAAGCTCCTCGTCGCTATGCTGGTGAAGTGGAGCCTACCCACGGCAAGCGAGGTGCAATATTGTGCCTGTTCACACCGAGGGGAATGGTAGTTAATCATCGCTCCTGCGGTAAAATGTAAGCATTAGATTTTGCCCGGAGCTTGAAATCTGAGCTTTTTGTTTTCCTAACCTCCTGGATGCGGTGTGCGTTATGGACAAACACTGACTGTAATTATACCCCAAACAAAAGCACCTTAAAAAAGCAGCTTACAGTAGATTGCTGACGGGACCGAGGACAGGCCAGCCCCCCTGGGATGTCCTCTGTGCTGGCCAAGGGGAGGTGTGACATGTCACAATGGCTAACCTTGGCAGTGGCCCTGTGGAAAGATCTACAGCCTGTAGACAAGTGCACCCACTAGCATATTATTCCTCTGGCCATGTGTTTAATCTAGCGTAGTAGGCAACACGAGGGCTTTTAGGAGCGGTCCATGTTTGATGTACAGCGGAGAGTTCAAGGCGGGGAGGTCACGTTTCTCATTGTCTCGCTGCCCACAGTCACAGTCCAACGAACGGCACACGTGTGTGCACGCCTCGACACACACTCAAACATGTCGGATCCGCAGTCATGCACGCGCGCACAAACACACACACACACACAAATAGACGCATACACACACACACACATAATTAAATATACACACTCAAACACAAATAAACACACACACACACACACACACACACACACACATGGGTGCACTGTGTGGCCAGGGACAGGCTGGTGTTTCAGTCCCTGGATGCCCTCTACAAAGAAATCACAGCCTCTTTCCCGACCGCAGCGTGGCATCAATGTCAACAGCTCAGCCCACATCATAAATCAGGAGCTGGAGATAACACTTGATAGCACCCCAAGTGCCAAACTTTACAGGACCACAAATGGATATGTACAGCCACACTTACATGGCATCTTTACAGGACCACAAATGGATATGTACAGCCACACTTACATGGCATCTTTACAGGACCACAAATGGATATGTACAGCCACACTTACATGGCATCTAGTCAATGCTGCGCCTACTGACAAGCTAGACAAAACATGAGCCAAGCACACAATCTAATACTTTCAACACAAGGCCAAGTAGTCATAAAATAATAAAATATGGGATAGGTGTATGAAAGTAAACATATTAGGAATATTTTAAGACTTTTCCACAGGTTTTGGAGATGATAAAATGTCCAGGCCTCTGACCTTAAAACTTTCATACACCTGTGCCCATGGTGAGGTGGTAGCATGGCACGAGGGTGAGGGAAAGCCTCGCTTCAAGCAAGAGTAGCAGAATCGATCTGCATATATCTACATTTCATTTATTTAATGCTAATACATACACCTACTGGCAAGCCTGTCGAAATAAAAGCCAAGCATGCAAACAACCAGAACGGCAAGTAATCATAAACAAATCAAACACAAAATAGGTGCTTGAAGGTAAACATAGCCATCCACCATACATCAAATGCACACATCTTTACAAACACCCCTCCATAAGCTCTGGGTAGTGAAATTAATTGAATAACGGCGAAACAAGGCGGGTGAACTTTGACCAGGAGCATTTCAATATCAGATGAATGTGGCCCCTGTCCAGCCCATGGGGTTGAGGCCAGTTCACTGTGGTGTGGCTTGAGCTGCCCTCTGCCCTCCCTGTCCTTTTTTTTTTTCACAGCCTTTAACCAATTAGCTGAGCTCAGGTGGAATCACCTCGCTGTGCCGTGTGGTCTGGAAGCTGGCCTTGAAGCCAAAGTGTTTTCCACTGGGGTCCTCAGCTGAGCCTGCATTGGTTCGAGTTGTTTTGTTCGCCTGGAGAGTGCTCAGGTGAAAAAAAGAAGGGGATTGTCAATGCACATCACACTCAGCTCATAATTAACTCCCATCTTGGTGCACTACGGCAGGATTTACGTCGGGGGATCAATATAAAACAACTGCCATTTTGCTCCAGCTATCTGCCATTAGCCAGTGGCTAGGATTCAGCTCCAGAATGTGTGTTGAGCACGACGACAATGCTGCATATTCTGAAGCCACAGCAGAAAATTCCAAGTAAATCGTGCTGTCTTTTAAATATGAGGAATGCAATTAACTGGAGTAAGTAAACTTTTGCCTTGAGGTTCATTCTTCCTAAGCATGCTTTGTTGCGAATAATTTCTGGTCAACTTTAAAATGACATCAAAGGGATTGAGCTTTATTCCTCCTGCTTCTTCCTCTCTCTATCTCTCTCTTTTTAATCAGTCAGGCAGGCAGCACGGAAGGTCATTCTGCAGAGGAAAATTGCACCAACTTTCTTAAAGAGCCCTGCGTACATTATGATGGATGGATGTGTTGATGCTAGATAAGGGTTCCAGATTGCACATATTGTAAACTAGGAAGGAGTGAAAATTGTCTGCAAGGCCAACTGTCATTATGATATTAATACAAAGATGTCAACCTTGCTTGTCTAGATCAATAATGATTAAGTCTCAAGGCATGTAAGCTGTCTATTTATTCAGCAATAACAAGGCAATCCGGGCTTACAAAAATAATGTAGTAACTTTAACAGCCATCATCACAAAGTAGAAAAATGAGACACCTTCCATTAAACCAGTCTGGGGTTTCCATCCATGAGCACATCCAAATATGGTTCCCTTTACCCATATATATATATATATATATATATATATATATATATATATATATATATATATATATATATATATATATATATATATATATATGTATATGAGGCTGAGACCAAATGTGAACCAAATTATATTGCATGATGTTAGTCTGCGCTTGTGTTCATGAAAGAGGAGGCCTGTGCATCAGCCCTGATCATGCAGCTAATTGCAATGCACACATGTGTCATGTGGGGGGACTTTGGTAGAGGGGAGGGGCCCTTGTGTGTGTACTGGCAATGACCCATGGGGTCAGTAAAAGTGGCCCTTTACCCTCACACCCATCCACAGAGCGTAATGAGATGAGCCACCAATTCCAGCATCCAGCACTGTAAATTCAGTGTCCTTGGGGTGGGGGAAGGGAAATGCAATTCATGGGGTCTGGTTCAGGTTCCCTTAACACCAACCAGAGGCCCTCAGACCACCACCGGCAGTGCAGCGGCACACCGTCTTCTCCAGCACGCCGTTTTCTCTAGAGCACCGAGGAACGGGTGGGCTGCCATCATGTGACGGTGCAAAAAGAGAAAAGCCAGACAAGCCAGACTGGGCAAAACTTTTCAAAGAGGAGGAAAAACTTTCACTGCAGATTGAACCAATTATCTGCAGCACTGCGCCGAGTGCTTAAGTGCATCAGTAATTTCAGTGAGACATTCATTGCCTTTTCAGTAACTAGATAAAGTCATTTGCATGTGTGGTGAATGTGTGTGTCTATGAGAGAGATGACATATATTCTAAAGGTATGTGCGTAGACGTGTGCAGACTTCAGGTGGTTACCTAACGGCTTCCTATTAGCACATAAGAGGTGTGCTGCAATGGATGAAGCCGGTGTGCGTGTATGTATGTATGTATGTATGTATGTATGTATGTGTGTGTATGTGTGTGTGTGTGTGTTGGTGGTTAGGCACGACTCAATGCTGCGGAGACAGGTCGAGTGAGAACCCAAGCTGATTAATTCACTGCGTGTTCATGAGACACCCTGAGTGGGCAGCGAAGCATCCCCAGCTTGTGCTCACAAAAAAAGCTCACAGCTACGCCACAGTCCAGAAGATGGAGGAGGAAAATAAAATGCAAGAGATGGAGAGTGACAAAAAATCCATCAGTGATCCTATGTTTCAAAGGCCTTAACATGTTACATTACTGCCACCCCCCTCCTCTCTTGTTAAGAGTACTGTCTGCTTAATGGCTTGGCGACTCTGAGCTTGAGAGATAGGCTACAAGATAGAAAGGCACTTTATTAATCAAGCATGTGTAAAAGTATTGAGCAACAAGCAGCTGTGTTTTAATTAACATACTGTGTTGTGAGACCGAGAACATGATTATTGTTTAGCAGGACTGAAAAGGCAGTGACCCTTCAGAATAGAAATAGGCTAATTCCTAGCCTCTTAGCTTAGGCAAGTCCCTAACGCATACAAACGACCAGGAAGCGTTGCCGGGGTGTAAACTAGCAGCCGCCCAACATCACATGTAAAACGTTTCCCATTAGGACAAATAATTCCTGATGAGTGCTGCGGCCGCACTTCCCACACGGCTAAACGGGGACTATAACAAACCATAATGAGTCACAGTCAGCGGAGGCCAGCTGGTTCTTAAATTAATGAAAAAATAATGTGGCATTCGGGTTTACGTCTTCTGTACAATACCAGACTCTGATCTTCCTTCTCCCTCTTTCTCAGTCTCTGTCTGTCTTTCTCCCTCGTGTTCTCACTATCCCTTCCTTTCTCTGGGTCTCCTCTGATCTCCCCATCGTTCCCTCATATCCTATCTCTCCAAGTCTTTTTCATGATGCACATGCAGCCTGCACCAAAAATAAAATGTTTGTAGGGGTTTGCAGTGGTCATAATGTCTGATAGTCCAAGCTGGATGAAATGGCATATGTCCACATCCTAAATGACCATATGCTGTTGAGGAGAAAATATTAATAAAAATGATATATATAAGAGTAGACAGAAATAAGATTGGATGAAACCCTAATGACAGGTTTCTAAATACTCTGATCTTTGCAATAAATTAATCTCATATCAAGAATGACAACATTGTTCTGCTACACCCAGAGATCCCTGCAATTTCTATATCAGCTACTCACAGGTTATGTACAGTAGTGGATATTGTGGATGTATGCATATGTATTGACTTTCCCTATTATTATCATTATTTATTCATTCAGCGTACGCTTTTATCGAAATGAACTCACAGACGTCAATTATTACAGGGTCAGTCGCCACAGAGCAATTTAGGGTTAAGTATCTCAAGAGCACAGTGGCACCCAGGCATTGAACCCACAACCTTTCTGGCTACTGTCACATGCTAGCCCAGCTCCACTTAGCCTCTAAAGCACCACACCTTCTTTTACACGGAAAATGGCATATTTAAAAAAAAAAAATGTCCTTTCATGTGAATAAAGATGGAGCCTCATATATCATCTGACGTGTTTAGCCACAAGGCAGAAGTTAAAGATTTTAGCTGGGAGAGAGAGCTGTTTTGCTGTCACCGCTGACAGCATCATTGGGTGTTTCATTACTGCTTGGGGGGCCACTGTCACCTAAGAGCACCAAATCAGACTTGGCACCACCAGTGGAAGATGCTGCTGCAAACAAAGCAGCATTATGGCCAGTGGACTAGAGTCTGTGGTAGTGAGGTACTGACTGTAGTCACGGTTACTGGTTAGACACTGGCTTTCTCATCAGCAAGAGCATACCCTTCCTTGTCACTCTGCATAAGTATGGCAGGAGCATTGCACACACCCGTGTGGTAAAATTGTTATACAACTGTTGCATTGTCCTATTTCAATCTTTGATAATCCATATGCTGACTTTGTCATCCAGTGTGCATGAATGTTTTATGCTTTATCCAGGGAAAAATGTCTGATTCTTACTGCACCACACGATTGAGATATGGCAACGTCCAGTAAGCATGATCTGATAACTGGCTGCACAGCTGTTTGCATTGGAATACTTATATACTGGGCCACATGGTAGCACAGCCATGTTTGAATATGTAAAACACACACACAAGAGGGCAATCACACACACACACAGATATGAACACACTCACACACACTTTATTAGCAGTGAATGGCCAAGAAGCTGTAGTACATGCAGGCTTTCATCTTGATAAGCTCCTGGGAGTGTGTGGGGGTGAGAGGGGGATCAGAGCTACAGTCATCAAACCATGACCTCCACACGTCAGACACAAAGCAGATCTGGGAAACTCTCCAAATTCCTGCTTGAAGACATGTTTGGACTTCTGAGTGTGCAGTTGTTGTTTTTTTCACATAAACTGTCCAGAGTAAAGCCCACACTGAGTTGAAGAGAAGCCTGTTGTCGTTTGATAAAATTCCAGCTGAGTTTAAAGATGGTTCTGATGCAATTTCAGCAGATGTAAAGAATTCTGTGAATTTCCTTAAGTTGTTTACTTTGACGTTGAGATATTTTACGGTCTGATGTTTTTTAAAATATGTTTTTACTCTGCTCAAATAGACAAATTCTACTCGATCTTCACTGTGAATGTCTGATGCGCACTGCCATCTACAGGCCAGCGATTCTTGTCATTGAACAATAAAGTGCAAGTGGGGGATCTGCTACCACTTCTGTATGGTGCGTAAAGGATCATTTTCAACCGCGTGTGAGTTAACATCTGTAAGAAGGTAACCATGTAACCATCTGGATGCAACATGCAACGTGTAACTAACAAGGCCGTTCACAATATCCTGTTTACAAGCTAATGTTTGTCCAAGATATACAAAGTAAAAGTGTAGTCTCAGAAGGAACATAACAAGAATGAAGTGTGTGGAGGGGGGTGTTCATGACTGAACGAATAAACGACTAAATAAGATTAAGAGCATTTCCGAATTAAAACATGAACACTTAAGTCGTACACATATTTGTAAGATCCTAACGAGTTTTGCCTCCACACCCATGTCAAACTAAATCGGACGGACATCAAGATCACTGGAATTCACAGCTTTCTCTCTAAAAAAAGTATTAAAAAATTTGATTAAATTTAGCTCAGACATCTTTTAGGTCTGAATTTAGAGAAGGCCTTCGGCTCATCCTTGTCCAAACAACCTAATATGTCCTGCAGTTGACGTCAGGAGACCGTCAATGCTTAAAAGTAAACTTAGCACCATGGACAGCGCCGCAGTCTAAATTCCTCTCCTTAGAAGCGGTTCGTCTACAAATCTTCCGGGAGAAAAAGGCTTACATCATTACAGTAGTGGCGAAAAACTTGGCCAAATGCAACCAATCATTAGAGTATGCGGTTTCCATTATATTCACATATTTACGATTTGGAATAGTTTGACAGAACACCAAAGCAGACAAGCGTGGTAACGCACAAACACGTTCACACAAAAGCACACACGCCGACGCGCAATCACGCCAGCGTGCAACCTACACACATACACACACACATGCAAACACACTCGCGGTTGCGCTCCAACTGGTGCTCCTGGCTTGGCCATGAATAGAAGTCTCAATGTTTCCCCACAATTGTAGAAGTTTAAAACAAAGATATTTCGAAACGCCAACTCCTCGGGACAATTTTGGTTTAGTTGTCATGAGGAATCTGTGGCTGAGCAGATTATATGACACAGCATACACAAGCAAACTATCGTCAGCGTGAAAAACGTACCTGTCTCGTTTTTTCCAAATCGCCTTCCGCAGATTCAGGACTACAACATATCCTTGTTTAGATCAACTGGTCACGACAGGGCATTTCCATGAAGAAATAGACAGTTTATGCTGCGTTCAAGTATCTCGAGATAACGGGGTGAAGGGAGTGGCGAATATTTTTGCTTCAATACTCGGTCTGTCTCAAGATTTGCGAATAGAACCGGCAATCGCTAGTGTAGCATGAATAACTATAAACAGCTAAGGCGAAATGAAGCACGACATGTCCCATTCCAAACTGGCGCAATTGCCTTCCCTCTCGGAAGTTTAAAAAAAAAAAAACGGCGCACTTCTTACTGTTCCCTCGTAAACTGCTCCTTTCAGGCCCGGAAACAACACAGGCAACGGTTGAAGAAGCTGTCCTGAAACAAGCGTACGTTGTGGAGCACGCCGCTAGTCAGGCTGTCTCCGCCGGCAAACCGAGGGGTGGGGGGGAAGAGAGTATTTTCATCGTCCGTGTTATCATGCGAAAGAGCACATACAGTAGGCTACGTTTCAAGTACAACCGCAGCGCCCGGCGCCTTTGCCAGCAAGAGACTGATGAGGAATTCTGCAGAGAGCTCTACGTACGCGAGAGTGACGCAGATGATGTTTAATAAGGCAATAGGCAGTGATGAGACAGGTTAATGCACTTACCAAACTTAAAGTGAAATGAGGGGAGGAGGTGCATCTTAGAGGACTCTTGATTTCATCCTCGGTGTTACTTATTTTAAAATAATAATCCAAGTTACTGAGGAAAACCAGACACAGGTGGATTTTTACTAATTATGGCAGCTCCATCACCAATTTACATGAACAGTTGCCTATGCATAATTAGAAAGTGTGGCTTTTGACTTTGCAAACAAGTACACTAGATAAACAGTGTTCTTTTTATATTCATGCAATAAATGACAGGCACTCACATTGAACAACACAGGTGTTTGATTTTAATATTGATATGGCCATTTCTTTATTTGCACTGCTATTTCACATCTAACCATGACAATCTATGCATCAACCATGCCAGTGCAATCTTGTGAGAGACTGCTTGAGAGGCTCTGACATAAGTGGAGGATGTTTTTCATGGTGAAATAACAGAACCAAACAGCTTTGCAAAGGCTGCAAAGCCATTTGCAAAATGTGTATTAGAGTAGATTGCCTTCCTCTGAGGCCAGCCATGATCAGGCATTTGATCAGCCATTTCTGTGTACAGAAAAACAGATTTGATGTCAGACATGAATGGAGGCCTTAAGTTATGTGGAGAATGGCACTGTCGCTGATGATGAGTGGGTTTTCTCCAGGGGAACACAGGTGTAGCGATAATGCTAGTCACTCTCCAAAAGTGTTTGATCATGCTGCTACCAATGCTATGCTCACACTTTTAGTTAGAATAACTGGATGCCATCACTGAATTGTTCTAACATATATTCAAGTTAATGGGGATAACAACTAAAAGAAAATCCATACTGAAATATCTGCCTGAGACTCTTTGCAGTTTGGAGTATCCTTAGTCAGATAGGACTAGCCCCCAAAAAAATAAGTAAAAATAAAACGGGTGTTACAGCTGAACTAAGAGCCAGCTAAGCTTGGGGATACCGACCCAGAAGGATTAACTATGTGGCGGTCCTCCTTGTTGTGCCAGTAAGCAGCCAAACAGTAGATTGTAACTAAACTCAAGCAGAATGGTAAACTGAAAGTTGACATTCATCAGGGTACTGAAGTTTCACAGAAATAAAATCAACACTTGTAATACAAGAGAACACTCCAGTGGCATCCTGGGAGACATCTTAAATTACATTAAGTCACATTAAGCTCTCTGAGACGGGGCAATGTACACATACTCACAGAATCTCTAGTGAAAAACAAAGCATGAGAAAGAAGTTGCTTTGCCATGTTATTGATTGTCTGCAATGTTGATAAGAACAACATTAATAAGCTAAGACATATTCAATATTTACACATTATATCCTTGTGAGCCCAAGCTAAATAAAACATGCATACTGCCATGTTAACTCCTCCTCAATTGTAATAATGACTGACTACAGTACATTCCCTTTGCAACCTTCCACTTCTTTACACAACCTGACTATTTGACCCTTTCCCCCATGTCACTGCCATGGAAGGTTAGCTCAGAGCTGGTTCAGGCCTTGGTTGATGTGAAGTGTTTTGGGACAATTGTGGTTGTCAAAGTAAACAAAGCAAATCAAATGTAACTTTTTTCTACAGTTGATCTGAACACTGCAGTTTGCAGTTTAAGTCATGAATTAGAACAAGATCATGAACTGTAACTGTATTGGATCAGAAATCTAATTATGAAACTTATATATCAATTGATATATATATATGATATTGCAAGAGTTGCTGGTGTGCTGCTCTCTCTCTCTCTATCTCTCTCTCTTTCTATCTATCTCTCTGTATGATACAGTAGAAAAGTACAGTTATCATTAGTATTGCATATATAACTTCTGAAAGAAAAAAGGGGGAAAAAATATGTGTTTCATGTTCTGAATGTATTCTTTATTTAAAAGCACCTCTCACAGAGATTGATCATTTCACAATACTGTATGATTTTTAATCACACAATCATTCACATGCAACACACACACTTTCTGAATATACACACCAGCCAACGGCCATCCAAAGCACACATGCATACATACACACACAAACACACACACACATATGCACTTACAAACCCATGTCCCACAAACACCTCATCCACCCACCCCACCCAACGTGTCTTCTCAGGACCCTGACTGCGGCAGAGGACTTCTGAGAAAGCCCACCGCAGTCCCGTGGAGCCAGCCATGAATCTGGGCCGTGCAGTCATTTAACTCCACCATAATTACACTCCCCCTGGGAACGTTGTGAATGGAGCGCTGTTCACTGCTCAGGAGTGACGCCAACGCCAGCAACACCCCCCACACCCACCCACCCACACCACCACCCCCTTCACACCCACCCACAGTGCCATCCATAACCCTGACAGCACACACACCCACCCCCCAGGACACTGCTGGTCTGTCTGCTGTCTGTGTGTTGCATGTGCACACAACATACCTGATCCACAGGCACACTTAGACACAGGCAGAAACTGGATAGAGAGAGAGAGAGAGAGATGGGCGAATGATCAATACAATGTAAACACTAATGCATAGACTCAGACAAACACCCACACCACACATACACACAAATAATAAGAATGTGTTTGATGCACATGTTTGATACAACAGTTGTCAGCAGGGATGTAGTGGAGGCCAAATGCATGTAAACGCTGTTTACGCACCTCCTGGAAATTCGGAATAGCGTTTACGCACCTCCAAAATTGTGTTTATTCACCTTTAAATAGCATACCATTCATAAACTATTCTAAATTAAGCTTATTTTCGTTTTTCAATTAACCTGGCCTGCGCCACACAGTTTATCCATATTGCGCTGCATTATGGTGTCAGTGACCAATCGTCTTGCGGCAGTCAGCAGGAAGCATCACAGATCACACCGCGTCTCATGTAAATGAGTTTGGATAAATAATGGATTTTTAAATGAATATACACTGATTTCTAAGGGCCTGGACTACAAACCCAAAGTGAGTGAGCCCCAGAAACAATACAAAACTTTTTTTAGGTTAATTTGGTGTGCGGTAGATTCATGCCACTGAGTCAACAAGGCGCGGCATTGACATTATTAGGTTACTTCAGACACAAAGTTTCAAGTCAACTCTACTTTTTCTTATTAGCCTATGTTACAAGTAAAATTCAGAATGTAAAGTCAGATAGATACTTTTTATTTCATGCATTCTCTGGCATTTAAGCCACTGAAAGCTACTGTAGTGACAAACCGATGTAGCTGGAAATAAAGTTTAATTTCTCATAATTTGCTCATAAATAAAATACAATCTTGGGTACAAAGTCATCAAACTAATTGTGGAGGATGCTACATGGCTTCACATCCCAGACATTGTAAAGTCCTTAGAGAAATAACTGGGCAAGTTTTCTCTGACAGGCTACCATATGAAATGACAGAGGGGGAGTCCCCCTTCCCCTTTGCCCTTTTCGAAATGCTACTGGCACAGAGACGTATTAGGTCAATTAATTAGGTGTAATTAGGCTAGGCTATAGCATTCAGACTGGACTCCTACATACTTAATGCATGCTAAATAAATTGCTATATATTAGTCTGACTGTAAGATTTCATATTTCTTACTTTTTATGTGATTAGGCCATTCTGACATACATACTACATCCTGACATTTTTGTTCTCTCTTTATTGTGATTTAATAAACTTTATAGACTTCAACCATATTTATTCTTAGATTCATGTAGAACTTGAATAGTCATTGTGTGGCCTATGAGGGAGCACCCAGTGATGCCCTCGGTACCATCACATGGTAGCCTATAGCGATATGGTCAGGATACACACTGCTATGCCGATGACCGAGTCGTGGTCCGCCTGATCACAAAATGTATAGTTTACCCACCTATTTTTTACCACTACACCCCTGTCTGAAAGCCCCTAGGTACAAGGGTAAGAAGTATGTTTAATCATACTCCCAATGTTGCATATCAGCCTTCAACCCTAGAGAATAAAGATGGGCTAGTGGAGATCCAGGCATGGCATAGTTCTCAAGATATTCACAGAAAACTGTGTCTGCCCTACCCTCCTTTCAGGAGGTCCAGTCCAGCGGGGAGGCTACAGATCAAAACGAAAAACGATGGTTCCATGCTATCCATGTGGGGTTACATGCCCACCAAGTTTTGTGTACCCTGGTCTTTCAGTGTCCTGGGAATCCTTGTTGGTGTACGGTCACTAAATGTACACATAAATTATTTTATTGTAAGGCCCCCCATGAACGAAAGTTCACAAAACTTGGCATGCATTCGGAGAGTGTCATAATGATCCTACACTTTCAATTTTGTGCAGTTTTGACCATGTCAGCCAGAGATATTGTGATGAAAACACCTAATTTTTTGCTTTTTAATTTTTAACTAGGTGGCGCTATACATGAAATAAGTGGTAATGGGATGGGTTGACATGCTCCCTTAAGACCAACATACAAAAAAAAGGTGGACCTCCTAGGCCCTACGGTTCTCGAGATATTCACAGAAAACTGTCTCCGGCCACCTACAGCCCAGTTGGTGTATAGTAACATAAATTATTTATTGTGTGGCCCCCCATGAACGGAATTCCACGAAACTTGGTGTGCATTCAGATGGTGTCATAATGATCCTACACTTCCAATTGTGTGCAGTTTTGACTATGTTAGGTCACAGATACCTGCGATTACAACACCTCATTTTTACTTTTTTGTGTTTAACTAGGTGGTGCTATACACGAAATGAGCGGTTATGGAATGGGTTGACATGGGTCAAAATGGTCCTCCTAAACCCTACGGTTCTCGAGATATTCACAGAAAACTGTGTCTGCCTTACCCTCCGGGGGTCCAGTCCAGCTGGGGGTCTACAGATCAAAACGAAAAACGATGGTTTCATGCTATCCATGTGGGGTTACATGCCCACCAAGTTTCGTGTACCCCGGTCTTTCAGTGAAATTTGGACATGCGAAAAATAAAAAAAAATAAAATAAAAAAATCTGACTAAACCTATATGACCGCTGCGCGGCGGTCATAATAACAGCTTTCCAAGTTGTATTGATGAGTCCCTGTCCAGAAATGCCTTTTCATCTTGTATGTATGACAAACTAACACTATTATTAATGTATAGAGTAAAGTATAGCTATTAGTCACACTTGCTACAAATAATACCTTAAATCAATACAACAGTGTAGAGTGTGTCAAGCTTATGCAAGAGGGGCAGCTCGGAGAGAGCAAAAAGATCATGCCCAAACAGTGAGTTTCCAGCCTGGAAGGGAGTAGGTCAGCCTAATCATGTTCATATCAGGTCTGGAAAAGGAAACTGTTTCCTAGGCAAATCTGATCACATCAATCCAAAACCCAGTTCTTTATGTAGTTGGTAAGTGTCACTTTTAAAAAGTGACATAGCAACAGG
This sequence comes from Alosa alosa, assembly GCF_017589495.1. Classification (NCBI taxonomy): domain Eukaryota; kingdom Metazoa; phylum Chordata; class Actinopteri; order Clupeiformes; family Clupeidae; genus Alosa; species Alosa alosa. The sequence continues at coordinate 5,416,710 of NC_063197.1, forward strand.
AGATGTCACGGTCAATCACATTCTAATTATTGTCACAAACACCCCCCCAAATCAACATCTTCAACACCAAAACATCCTCAAGCCCAAGCTTGCCAACCACTGCTTTAATGAAATTGTTAATTCCTCAGGTTGAGCTGCCGCTGAGTGCCTCACATTGAGCAGGTGAAATCAGATTTCTCCTGACAGGCCTGGACTTAAAAAGTGACATAGCAACTGGAGATAACGGAAATGGTCAATGCCATTCTCTGCTAATTATTGTCACAATACGAGTGGAGGGACTTGCCTAAAAGGACTTTGGTTTATTCACCAATTGCAACTTTTAACATTGAAAAATCACACTGTATTATCTACCTTCACAATATGTACACTCATCAACACTCTAGGAACCATTTCATACCACTAGTATTATAAACATTGGACAATAACCTCCACCTAAATCAAACATGTTCTGAATGCCTTTTTTAAAAACCCGCTACCGCATGGCGCAGTCCACCTTACTGTGATCACAGAATTGATAGTTTACCTCTTAAATTTATCTCTTATTTTACCACTACACCCCTGGTTGTTGCCCCCCCCTCTCTCTCTCTCTTCACATTGTTACTGTAGTTCTGACTTTTGGACAGCATTTTCTTGACATTCCAAAATATCTATAGATGTTAACGGCATTTACTGTAAAAACATCCCGTCAAACTGTAACAAACTAACAATTTCAAGGTGAGCATCTGCAATATCTGCTATATCCAAACCTTGTGGAATTGTATGTCACAAACCTGATGCCACAATTCCTATGTTTGTGTGCATGACAGCAGGCATGGCAGAGTTTAAACGTGTGCCAATCCACAGAAACCATAACCGAGACTGGACTTTCCCATGCTTGCCGCATTTTGTTACCACAACTTACATGGAAATGTTCAGTAAGGTCCAAACAGCCTGAGGAGATGATGGAATGATCCACCATTTTGTATTATGAGTGATCTTTTTTGCAGCACACTGTTCAGTGTCTACAATATCCTGAGAAAAAGAACAATTCTTCAGCCTCAGGGTCAGAGGGAGGAGAGAGAGAGCGAGAGAGAGAGAGAGAGAGAGAGAAAAGTAAACTCAGAAAGTTGGAGTGTAAAGCCCTCACTCTGTCCCAAAGAAATTGATTTTATCACATTGTGACCTTTAGAATTTGTAGTGAATGCTGTGGTGACCTACAGCTTCACCGGCAGCACAGGCACTACTGCGTCCCCTCCAGATGCAGCCCCGCTCACACACCAACGCCACAGCTGACAGCAGCGTGGACGCACGGCAGCGACGTCATTCAGAGTGCCAGCACTTCCTGGAACCATTTTTACCGTGCCACACAGTAATGATAGAGTGACAAAACAACGCTTTTTATTTTTCCTTCTAGGAGCTTTGAACTTTTCAAGCAACCTGGATCACAATGTTAAGAAAAGTGGACAAATTGTGTCCATTTCTGAAAATACAGATCCATCTGTCGCTGTTCTCTCAGTTTCATTTTAATGTCCATGTGTCTCCCTCGGCCTCTGAGCTTGGTCCTGTGAGGTTACACTACATTTTCAGAGAGCATTTGCACATTAAGAGGTCTATGATGTTATGTAATGCGGGTCTGTCCATGTTGTTTGCACCCCCACCCCACCCCACCCCCTACACTCTCAGTCTTCCTCTCTCCTCTTATAAAGTTTTTTTAAGCAGATCATTATCATGACCTCATTTTATTGGAATAAGCAATGGACTGGAATTATATGTATTCCTGACCATCTTCACACAGGAGTATGTGGCTCTTGATCACACATTAGCTGAGGAGACTCTGATTGTGTTCCTTCAAATGTGAAGTGTAACGACATCGTTTCAGAAGAAAATATATAGTGCTGTAGATTGTAGGTCTCTTGATATGGCTCTAAACCATTTTCTAATCCACTTTTACACTCCCATCCAGGTCTATTAATCTGGAAAGCAGATACTTATCGCCTTGGTTATTTATGCCCATATAAATGAGCTGACATATGGGCTGGATTAAGCATTGGCCAGGCGTAAGGTTTATAGTTCAGGTTTATGATTTAAGTCAGAGTTCACCAGAGACATCAGTGTAATGTCCTCTTTTAAGCCCCAGCGAACTCAGGATTTGGAGACAGGATTCAGTTGTGAATGCAGATTTCTGGTCTCTACCTCTTAAAGTGATTTCAGTTTTGCACTTTTTTGCTTTTCCATTTTGCTGAGTCTGAAGGTCTCATCCAAAGTAATTTGTTTGCATTGTTAATCAGCCACGGCCTAATGGTTTTAATTAATAGAATTCTGAGTATGACAAAATGAAATTTGCACGGTAACCCCCCCGAGCTATGCCAACAAGCATCCACAGACAACCTGCCTTACTATTCTGGTTGGTGTTAGCTGCCGACAAGAATGTACTTAATGAAAGTATTGCGGTATGGTTTTATCAGTTCAGCTTCATGAAGGAAAACACACAGTGGATGGATGAAAGAATGACTGCACCACCTTGAGCCTTAAGGCGAGGTCTACATTATTTATGTAATCAGCCATGTTGGCCTCACCTAACACCCTGCTTCGCAAACACATCCCTTGGTTACTGTGCAACTCCCACTCAAGCAGTTTGTCTTCCTTTCCCTACCACACTGATATTCTATGTTTTCACAGCTTTCACAGTTATTTTTTTTTTCATACCAGTCAAGCAAAGGCAGGAAAGGATTAATTAGTGACAGCAGTACAAGTCTCAGTTGCAAAGGCAAAGGCTAAGCAATGTTCAGCACAAGCACGCCCTGCCTCCCTCTCAAAGACTGTCTTTCTTTTTTGTCCTTATGCCATCCGGAGCTTGACTAAAGCATATGTAAGTAGTAGTCCCATCAGCATGCAGAACATCACATTCACACGGTGAAATTATCATCCCCCAAGATAAAGTGAACTAGTTCTGTGCATTGAGATGTCTTTGCCGATTACAGACCGAAAAATAAGGAGCAACAGGGGACCAATCAGAGAATACCTGAAAACTGGCAGAGTATGTGTTGTTTGTGTCTCTTGGCAATTTTTGTGTCGTGTCTGTTTGATGGCAATAAACATTGGAATAAAGGTTAAGTGCAATGCTTCTGTCTCAAGTGCACAAGTTTAACTTTCAAAATATTGCCGTGACATGGGAGAGAGGGCTGTATTTATTCATGTTTGTGGCGATGATACCATTTCCCACTCCATTTTCACTTTGAACTGGCATGGAGTAAATATACTCTCAAGGTCCTTGGTAATCACAATGAATATGGATGAAGAGGTCTCATTAATAGCAAAAGACACAACTGCAGCATTAAGGGCTGGGCATAAAAAAGCCAAATAGCAGTGCTTCAATGCAGCCTTCCTTAACACACAATATATGGCCCACAACAACACTGTTCTCCCAAAGCTTAGCGAGGATATGTTACAGCTCCTTGGAGTCGGAACACAAATAAGAACAGAGCTAAAGATGGGAAAAGATTGTTGCAATGCGAGTATTTCACACAAATGTCCTGAGTGCTAGTCGTATAGGAGCCATTTACTGCGGCATGAGATGGATCTTAATGGAGTCCTAATAACTCAGGCCTGTGGTCTTTGTAAATTTCACTTTGTCTGGTACATAATGTGCGCACTAAGGCCAGGGGTTGGGAGGGGGAAGGAGTGCTAAGCTGAAGGTGGAGTAAACACCTTATACAGTATGCATCAGGGGGAAACCATATGCACACAGGGGAAGGCTACGTCTGCTCTTCTGTCCATTCACACACTCAGCCTGTAAGTAGAGGAACCATTTCCCAAACCAATTAGTGATGGAAAGTCATGGACACGGAGCCATCTACACAACACAGCCTGGCTGAACATTCAAAGTAGAGCTAACTCTTCAAGAGAGGCTATTGTGTTGTTGTGACAAAACCCTCGGCTACCTCCATACTGCACATTCAGAAAACTAAAGAGTAAAACATATGCAAATGCATATAGGCCTGGCCTACTATATATATAGCATATGTGGACATATGAAGTGAAATGGCGAAAAGCGAAATTTTCTTTTCTACAATAGATACTGTTTCCATACAGAGAAAACACCAGATGGTGTTTATCAGTATGTTAACTGGAATGAAGCAAGGATTGTCAACCCATTTTGGTGTATAAAATACTAGTTGAAGTACATGGTCCAATGGTAAACACCACAAAGTGCATTCTCCTTTCCCATTCCATGTGTATTATAGTGTAATTTTCTTTGTGTCTACTCTGTCTTCCATTCAACAAGAGATAAATGCTGCACTCAAAGTGTTCACACTGTGTTCAGCATTACATCCTGAAAATGTCACAACTAGAGACTATTACCACTCATTCACATAAATTTTCCTTTTTGTGCACAAAAAACATTAATACAAGTTTCAGTCATTCTTCTTGATACTAGAAGGCAAAGACAACATGCACTCATCAGAGGAATGACTTGGTTGAGAGGGGGAGTAGGGCTGAATCATAGCATTTAAATAGGCTGGTGCCAATGCAGTGGCTATCTGTCCTATAGGCAATAGGGAGAGATTTAGATTTAATTCTAGCAGCAAAAGGCAGCCAGTGAGGGGTGACTTGGAGAGGAGTTATATGTGACCTCTTTTGCTGATTAAAGACCAAATGCCCAGTTTTATTCTGAATCACCTGCAATGGTCACACTACACATGCAGACAGGCCTGTTAAAATAACGATACAGATGCAATAAAACATATTAGAAATAACCAGGGCCTGCGCAAGAAGCTATGTAGCATATTGTGTGAGAAAATATTTAATAATCCAAATATTATGGTAAACTGTCAAGACTTTAAGACCGAAACTATATGCTCAGAGAAATTTAGATGGTCATCAATCATAGAACCCAGGTTTTGTGATGGGGTTGGGGTCAATGATCCAAATTGGATGTTAATATTTTGTGGAATAGTGGGATTAGCTGGCAATACCAGGAGCTCAGTTTGAGTTGAAGAAGACAATCCCTCAGATGAGTATCATCCACAGGACAGTGATACCAAAGACATGAGAGAACCAATGTGAACAGATCATGTCACCTATTGGACACCTGAAAATGGCAAAAGGAAAATAGGAGGGGTCCAAGTATTGATCCCTGAAAAAGAGGTGGTGAGAGTGACACTTTTCCCTGCCAAGACACTGAATGAATGTACACTTGAGGTAAGATTCAAAGCTTCTGAGTACTTTCCCCAAAATGATGATCATGATCATGATCATGATGATCATGAAAAGGGCAGTTTCAGAATGACCTCCAGACTGCTTTGTCTACCAAATTAATCTGAGACAGGAAATTAAAAACTTTCTTGACAATCTTGTCAAGAATATTTGACAGAAAAGAAGATATGAGACAGATTGGATTGGTTAAGTGAAACTTAAAATCAAATGAAGCGAAATTGAAATGATCTTACCCTAATAGTTTAAATTCAATTGAAATGGAACTGTGAAGGAGATAATAATGACTTGGGGATGTTTTACAAAAAATAATGCCTACAATTGGCATTTACCAAACACCAACACTTGCAGTTGCAGAATAATTTATCGAACCCAAATCCATGTCCAGCAACCCTCCAGAACAAAAGGGCCTTGCAAAGTGAAGAGCAGGGGCCTACACATATATGCCCGACAACCACTGGAGACCAAGACATATTTCACCTTTTAGTTCTTGCAGATTCCAGTAGGTCTCACAGATGATGACTCAGGACCATCAGACTACAGGAAATGAAACAAAAAAAGTTAAAATAACACTAATGGAGCAAGCTCAGATAGATAGTTTCCCAAAGGAGTATCAGACCTTTAGACCTTTGATGCTGGCAAGCCAGCTGTCTGCTTTCACTCTGACCAAAATTAGATTACGGTGTTACACTTTAGTGTGTATGGAGAAATCTATTATGCTACATTCCTCTGCCCTGAGGCCTTACTCACATCCTAAAATTGTGTATCTTGTATCCGATTCAAGCTTTTAGCTGCCTTGCTAGCATAAAGAGCTGCTGTACCGAGTTTCCCTCTCATAACAAAAATTACAAGGATGCTCAATGGACACTGATGGGGGAAACAAGCTCAAATGTTGAGTCAAGTTAAAAAGTTAAAAAAGCATGCAGATATTCATTCAGAGCATATTCATCTCCCATCCCTGCCCCAGAACTAACCTGGGAACTACATCAGCAGAGTGTAAAGAAACACAGGAAGCTCAAACATCAGAACCCTTAAAGCAACACCAAAGAGTTTTTTGTACCCTAAAATAATGTTTCCAAAATCGTTTCAGTGGTTCATCAACTTGTAACAGGGTGAACGGCACTTCTGCATTCGCTTCACAGCCCTCTATCGGCTATAACCGCACTATGTAAGTTTGCCAGATCGGGTAGCGGATCTGTAGTTCGATGGAATGAGACATAAGAAACTACAAATTTGACTTGCATCTGATGTCGCAATACATCATACTTTCATAAATCGTGCAACATATTCTACCTTGTCTATGGACATCGTTATTTGCAAAGCCGGTGCTGGATAAACAAATAGCATGCGTGTGACAGAGGGAAAGTTCTTTGGTGTTGCTTTAATGGGAATAAGGAGCCTTCACACTCTGATGAGAGGTGCATTCAGAAGTATTCACACAATGTTCAAATGCACAATGTTAAGGTCCTTGAACCCTTTTACATTCTCCTTTTTATTATCAAGTGAGTCAGTGTGCAAAGTAGCCTATGGCACGCACACTTTTTTGCTAATTGATGACATGAAATTGAAAATGTCAATTGTTCAATTGTATGACGTGTTATTATTTATTTATTTATTTATTTATTTGTTTATTAAGAAAAGCTATCGCCTACAACAGTTGTTGAGTATCTTATTATTTTTTTTATCAAAAACAGTCATAGTGAGTGCCAGACAGTGTCAGTCACTGTGATTTATATTACATTGTTTTATGTATCTAATTGTTTTAGATTTTAATTGCATTGCCTATTCTTTTCTTCTTCTTCTTCTTCTTCTTCTTCTTCTTCTTCTTCTTCTTATTATTATTATTATTATGACTATTATTTGAAATACATAAACAAATTACTGAAGAAATTATTATTAAGAGAGAAGGATGAAGCACTCCATCAGACACCAAACCTTCTAACACCGAAATTTCATCAACAAATATTATCAACAGAGATAGACTTGGATAACCTAGGCCTACTCCAATGAGCTGCTTATTCGAAATAACATGGCCTATGTTAGGACAAAATAGCTTCGTTTCTATCAAAGACTCTAGACCAGGCTGTCAAACATAAGGCCCGGGGGCCAGATGAGGCCCACCAGCAGGATTCATGCGGCCCCCCAAATGTTTTGGGTAGGAACAAAGAGTATAGAAGTAACTATACTTTTTGGTAGGAAGAGAAAATTAGAGAAAAAAAAGATATTCACATTCAGTTGTCTTCAACAATGCATAATAAGCAATATCTCTATGACATGATAAATTGATTAAACCAGTGTTTCCCAAACTTTTTATCTGGGGACCCACTTTTTAAAAATGACAGACCATCGCGACCCATTTCACTTCAGATCTAACATGCAACCACCAATATTGTTTTAGGCCACAGGTTCTCAAACTTTTATATGCCCCCTCTAACCATTCTACAGTGCCATACCTAATAGCGCCTATGTCTTGCCTACTACCACTACTATTACAGGGATTGGTGATGCACTGACTCAGTTTCCCACAACTCTGCAATCTCAATTACACATGAAACAATGTGAAATATTTTCAAAGCTATAAAATTCTCGCTCAGTTTTGTACAAACACACAACCTCAGGTTTTCCTCATCCTGCTTTGAACACAGTTGTGTTGCATTTTGGGTACCATCAGCGTGGAAAGTTACCTAAAAGATAACGTTTTAATGCGCATTCGAGAGTTTGGTGATATTCTTGCATTCTACGCAATCGTCACTCTTCAACATAGTAAGCTGTTCCTGTACATCTAAAGAGAAATGTTGTAGGCTACGTTGCGTTGCAGAGAAATGGATCCATAACAGCGTTAATTCCGATGTAAACATAGCAAATAACTCAAGTCGTTATATTGTAGCCTATTTCTGGAGGTTTCTTTGGAAAGTTGAATCCGCATTGAATCCGCAAGTTAAGTGTCTGTAGGCCTTATACTAAGGCTGTGTATTGATGTTGTGACAAGCTATGTTGTTGAAAGAATGTGAAATGAATAAATATCAGAACAAGAGGCTTTTGCGCAATAGCCAAAAGATAATGCGCTTTTACTGTAGCCTAGTAGAGTTTGCGAGGTGGAAAACAAGAGGAAATAATAGCTTTTAAAATGTCAATTTAATTGTAGCCTTATAAAATGCACTGGTGTGCATTTTAAAATGCACTGGTGTGCATTTTAAATCCGAAATAATAAGGAATGTGAGGAGGCTGTTATTAACTTTAAAGAGTGCATCTACAATTGAAACTATCAGCCTTTGACGCAAATTTAATAGCCATGCCCGGTACAGGATGTGTGATTTAGTTGACAGCATGGTAACTAGATTTTAATCGGTCAACGGAAGCAGCTGTCCGTTAATGTTCATGCTGATTTTGCAACTGCGAGGTCCATGGCAGGCGCCCCACAGAAATGTTTCATTTTGCGAGTGAGATGCACGCTGCCCCCTCTGCGGCGCGTTCGCCCCTAGTTTCAGAGCTATTCTAGGGCCGTGACTGTGGTAAACAAACTATATCCTAATAGAAAACTGATAGCTTTCCTAGTTAAATGGAATAAGCTAGGCCTATTAGCCTACACAACATAAATTGTGCTGGCGACCCAAATAAAATCTGCGAACCAATGGTCTAGAGCGCTCTAGAATCTTTGGTTTCTATGAGGGGAAAACATTCCCTTAAGATTGTTATTCTACGAACTCTAGGGAACTTCACTGCTTTCAAACTGGGCATCCGATTTCAAGAATCGTATTTTTATCATTAGAAAACAAACATGTATAATTCATCAAGAAGAACTGCGGGGTAAGCAAATAGGCTACTTTCTGAGTTAGCAGTTGCGACATTACTGTACAAATACATCACTGGCAGCATCACTGTTTTTGTGTGTTAATTAGGCAGTCCTAGCTTTGACACGTTTACTTCATTCCAAACATTGAAGACCTTGATGCTCTAACGTTAGGTAACATTATGAGATCCTAGGTTGCAATGATGCTTACTATAGCTTTGTTATGTTTATATTTGATGTTTATATTTTTATGATCTCTTTCTGGCTGTTGTGGCTGTAAGAGCAGGCAAGAACTTACCTGCAGCCAGTGTTCTTGTCCACAGTCTGAAGGCTTGGACTGAATTATAAACGAATTGCTAAATAGCCATTTATAGCAAAATAGCATTAGTGGTTGTAATTACTGTAGGCCTACCCTACTAATATCTTAACTGAAAAGAGAAAGCCTACTCAAATCTGCCCTTTTAGGCTAAGCCACTCAATTGAACTAGATGGACTACAGAATGAATTCCTTATTATGCAGAATAATACTAAGTTACTGGCTAATACAATCAGTAGTGAAAATCCAAGAATGTCTTGCATCATAGGCTACAATGACTGAATTTTTCATCTTGGCCTTGGTTAAATCCAGGAAATGTAGGCTGACTGATGCATAGGTGTACAGCAGTCCAATTATGAAGTCTAAATACAGTTAGCATTAAGATGGGAAGGTCAGCTAACAGCTTCCAGTCTCCCTGAAGTGGTCCATGAATAGTCTACAACCTGTTCAACATATTTCATGTACAAAAATCTTAATTTTGAATTCCACTGTGGATGTAGGCCTATAGGGCGACCCATCCCCCTTTCCACTGCTTAGTTGTCATACTGTTGGTAGGCAATGAAACGGGAAGGAAAAACTGAAAGCTGTAAGGCTGAGGTTTTATTTACTAATGTATTAATTTAGCTTTGTATATGGCATCCCTCTGTTTTTTACTGCATTATGGGGACCTCAAGGCAGATACATGACTTTTTTTTAATATGCTAAGCATTTGTATCATATTCACATGCTTAATCTCTCTCAGGCACATCACGGCAAATTCTACTAAAAATCCAGGGCTCTCGGGACCATCTAAAATAACAAATCGCGGCATGAGCACCGAGAGTGAAGATCAGAGAGAACACTTCCAGACAACACCTAGGGAAAACAGCCGAAACAAGAGGAAGAGGAAGAGGAGTGGCATCGCTGGGCCTGAGAGGGCAGACGCAGATGGCAGGAGAGCAGGAGATGGATGGGCAGAGGAGAAGAAAGCCCAGGATAAAAACGGGACCCCCATTTCTCCTTCCCCCTCTGCTCTCCTGCAACGCATCCCTTTAAGAACTCTGGAGGAGGCCGAGGCCAAGCTGGTGTTTGGTGGTGAACACGACATTACCCACAAGTCCTCACAGGCCCCGGCCCGCACTGGCTCACAATTAATGTGTCAGCCAGCTGAAATACTGGGCCCTCGAAGTGGACCTCATCTCAGCTCTCTGCCTCAAATTGACAAATGGCTGGATGTAGCCTTACAGGATGCCGACTCATGCTACCGACAGAAGAGATATGACACCGCAGCCAGCCGTTTTACCACAGCACTCGAGGTACTTTATATTCAAATTAAAATGCACCTCCGTCCACCCTTTTCATTTAATTTATTTTGCTTTATATTTCTGAACAAATAGATTACATTGTTATTTATTATTTCAATTTCTCAACTGTGGCTGCAAAAAAGTGGTTTATTTGCCTAAAGTTGTCAATAAAAGGGGTTATTCACCCCAGAATCTAGGCCTACATTTTGTCATTGGTGTCATCTTCACACCAATAGAACAAGAAATTGTGTTTCTTTATTAAACTATATATGTTCAATAAAAAAGTGTTGTAATGCTAGAGCACAGATCTTGAGAATGGAAGGAAATTGAAGGGAATTTAGAGCTTTAGATCTAGATCTATAGGCCTAACTCACTTTGTTCACTACGGACAGGGACAACTTATATTGCCCTCCTCTGACATAAAGATGACTGCAGAATTAGATTTTTAGGTGTTCTGGCCTAAAAACTGTCCCTTTGATTTCAAATCAGGCCTATCATTGGAGGACTAGGCTCTATGCCACTCTTGAGTTAATCTATTTGTGCGGAATGTTGTGGGATAGGCCTTTCATATTGGTGGGTTTCATTCTGTCTGGGTGCAGTTTTCAGTAACTGTATTGGTTTTGTTTGTGGTGTTTTGCTTTCATTTAACAGATGGCACAAAATTATAACATCAGAATGTCATTTAAAAACTGGGAAAATAGTACATTAGCACTTCCAGACAAAATGGTGTTTTTAGTTTGTATCCAACGAAAACAGCATAACATGTGTGAGAAAAAGCCATAGAGCAACGTGTTAAAAATCTGATGTGAAAAGACTTCTAATACAACTTGAAAACAATGTATCTAAGACTACCATGAAAGACACTCTGAATCAGTTAATTAAAGCATCAGGTATGTCTCTGCATCTGAGATATGCTAATGGAAATGAATCCAGGAGGCCTTGTCACTGACATTCTGAAGGAATTCCTTTAATTGCTTCATTTTTGCCCAGGGCACTATACGGGTCTCCACAGTCACTCAGTTAAGGTCCGATGATCAATCAGTTGTGGGCTTGCAAAGTTGAAAGAGCCGGGATGCATTTAGTGCTTGTTATTTAATAGAGGGATTTGAAATGCGTTGCAGATGTTATTGGCAGATTCGGAGCTAATTAAATTCGAGGATGCTGTTTCAGTGTGATAAACGCGTTGACATTCGTGGGCCAAGACCTCATTCATTTGCGTCCTCCCTGAGACGCCTCGCATTCTTTTAATGGAATAAAGTGCAGGGATCAATAGCACTGAATGATAAATTAGTCCAAATGAGAAAGAGCGTTAGAGCCAAGCTGTTCTGTGGTGACATACTAGTGAAGTGTATTTCGCCCATTTGTCACAAGCATTTCAACTTCTTTGTTGAACACTTTTTCTCCACTTGAAAAGATGTGGAAGCTGGGTTGCAGGACCCCAGCAAATTCCCTGCTTTGTCAACAAGACTATTTTATCTTGAATGTCCTCCAGATCTATCAGACTTGTCTGCAATGCAGATACGGTGTAAGAGGGATTGTCTAATAATGGCTTGGAATGTGTAGTGTTGTTGAAGTGAAATGAAGTTTCTTCTTTATTTAAATGTCAGTCAGTTGTATGGAAATCAGATCAGAAGTACCACAACACCACAAGTGACTATACAGTAGGTTTGATTTGTTTTCCCAAAAATACAAATACGGCATTTATAACTTTTTTCTTACCCCATGCCCTCTCTCTCTCTCTCTCTCTCTCTCTCTCTCTCTCTCTCTCTCTCTTTCTCTCTCTTTCTCTCTGCAGTTGTGTTCCAAAGGTGCAATCTGGGAGAAACCCTTTAATGCTGATTATGAAGACATCTCCATGCTTGTCAGCTTTATTGAGTCCCGGCTCGTTGCATGCTACCTGCAAATGAAGAGGCCTGACAAAGCACTCAGACACTCCCACAGGTAATGGGTTGGGCCACCGAACAAAAGACAGGGTGCTGTGGGACACTCGGGAGGAGGGGGGCAGCACATATTCATTGGACCCTGAGAGCAGGATGTGTAGGCAATAACTAGAAGAAGGAGCAGGAAGCCAACATGTGAGTTAAAGGAAAATTCCCTTTTCTGGTTTGTTTTGGATGAACTAGAGTGGTGGACACCGAAATTTTGATGATTGGTCCTGTCTCGACTTTTCTGACTCGTTTTGAGTCGCCTTTGACTACTCAGAGTGGCTGCCAACAGGCATGCTCAAACATGTCCTAAAACAACCCTTAACGTTCGTTTTCAAAACTGTGCAACTCACCGAGTGGTTAGTGGTGTTCGTTGATTATTAAAATCAAATATATATCGACGCAATGTATGATTTCCAGCCGTCTTATTTGCTATTATGGAACTATTTTTTCAGACACCTCACAGCCGCGTATAAACTTCCGCTCAATATTTGAACCTGAAGCATAGACGGTGGCGCAGTAATATCAGAGACTTTCTAATGAGGAGACACAGCACTCAAAAAATCCTCCATAGAACTAATGGGGTTAGTTTGTAACGGCAATATGGCCGTTGTCTACACATATCCCACCCCTTCCTCGGCAAAATGTCGACATGTGAATACATTGAGCGATCATATGGTGTGTTGTGAAGACATCTTCCAATCATGTGTTCGCTGCTGGAGCAAGATTGGTGTCGTGAAGCCTTGCACACGTGCATTTCTGCTGAATAGGATGCCCGATGAGTGCCCAAAAGGCGTTGCTACTGTATATGGTGGAGGGACTTGCCTACAGTGTTGCCACAGTTACCTTGATTACTGATTACTCCTTTAAAAAGTAACTTAGTTACTTTACGGATTACTTGATTTTTAAAGTAACAAGTTAGATTACAAGTTACTTTATTAGTTACTTTCAGCAGCTGCCGACAACACCCCCACCGCCTCAACATAAAAATGATAACCGGTTTTGCCAATACTCACTATACAGGAAGTGCATTTTAACAGTAATGACATCCCAACCTAACCTACTTAGATACTGAAATTCAGATGTTTGTCCAATAACGTCTAAGTACACCAGATAAGGAAGGCCTATTAATAGAAATTGTTATAGTAAAATATGTAGATTTTTTTGTAGATTTTTTTTTCATGTAGCCTTGGCAACTAGCCATCTTGTATAGGCCTGAGTAATATGCAAATGAAATTACACTCAACTCACCTCAACAAGTCTTTTGCAATCATTTAACCCGCCGTGAGCAATGCTAAAGTCACTGTTACAAACAGTGCAGTGTGCAAGAATATCATTATGTTTTAATCTTATGAGACAATTGGGTACACTTTTGTGTAGTCTGATGTGAAATGGGTCTTAAATCTTCCTTTTTGAGGGGCACTGACGCTGCCATGACGCTCCTGTTCCTAGATACACTGACTGAACTGATTATTTAAGTTTGGGAGAAAAGAGATATAAACACACCTACACTGAAAACTAATTGGTTGATTTAGCAAAACAGACCAGGATGCTCTCTGTCTTGGATGCGCTTCAGGCACAAACGCACCACTCCTCTCTCTCTCCCTCTCCGTTGTGTGCGCGCGTTATGCATTTGAAGTCCGGTCTGGCTTGCGTGCTCTTGTTCGCTCTAGGTTCCGGGAGATTTTATGTAATTTGCGGACATCATGGAAGCTGCTATCAATATGTGGGAGACTCCTAAAACTTCGGGAGACTTGGGATGTCTAGCTAGACAGCACTTTGTCGCCAGCACAGAATGTATGTTTAGCTGACACAAACTCAAAGTAATGACTGATGAAATGTGCATCTCTCTCTCTCTCCCTCCATTGTTGTTTACGTTTGTGTCGCTGCGTGGTTTTACACGTGAATTGTGCTCATGCTGAAAACGTGAGCATAGCCTACATGACATTAATCCCCAAGACAAGAAGAAAGCAAAGAATATTATATCTTTTTACTAAAATTACAAAAACAGTAATGCACAGTAACTTAGATAAGTAACTTTAATCTGATTACTGGTTTGTAAATAGTAGCGCGTTAGATTACTCGTTACCGAAAAAAGTGGTCAAAATAGACTAACGCGTTACTAAGTAACGCGTTACTGGCATCACTGCTTGCCTAAAAGGACTTCGGTAATATTAAGGTGCAATGGGTCTTCCAACAGAAATCAATGGGATTTTACAAAATGCCAAATAAAACACGACAGAAACTATATTTTGCTACGCTACTTGTTTTGGAACATCAACGAACACCACTAACCACTCGGTGAGTTGCACAGTTTTGAAAACGAACGTTAAGGGTTGTTTTAGGACATGTTTGAGCATGCCTGTTGGCAGCCACTCTGAGTAGTCAAAGGCGATTCAAAACGAGTCAGAAAAGTCGAGACAGGACCAATCGTCAAAATGTCGGTGTCCACCATTCTAGTTCATCCAAAACAAACCAGAAAAGGGACTCAAAGTGCTAAATACCGGAATTTTCCTTTAAAAGTGAAGAGGTGATGCGGAGAGAGATGCAGAGAATCCATAATGCATGCATAAAGGAAGATACATGAAGATACCATGGCAATGAGTCCTGTTCCCTGTACTCTCCATAGCTGGGGTGTTCTGGAATGTATGCCTGTGCTTTTGGGTTCTGCAGTAGGGCATGGCGAGGGGAATACTGTTATGTGTTATTGACCAGTCTGTCCAAGCTGCCTTATCTGCAGCTTGTCAGCAAGTTTGTCGTACTGTACAGTGATTCCTGTAAACCTTGCATTTCCATTCAGTCGGAAAGTTTCCCCTGTTAGACCATCACTGTAACTCACCTTGACTTGAATATATCACCCTTGACAGTACTGTGTTACTTATTTGTGGAATCTGCCGTGTTCATTCAGTTCATTGATTAGGACAGTTTGAATAGCAGACTCATGTTTTGAATAACAGACATGGTAATGAAAGACCAAATATGCCATTTAAAACTCGGTCAAACAGTTGAGCCCTCCCCCACAGTGTTATTCAGCACAGCTTCTGAATAATCTCTTACAGAACCATTGCATGGATGGTATACTCTATACAGAGATTTGCAGTCCAACAGTACTTGAATTGAGTTCTGCAGTGCAAGGCAGTTAGTCTTGTCAAGGTTATCATTGTTTTGCGTGTGCAGTCCAGCTAGAAGAGTACACATTCTGTGTGAGCTGCTGTCAGAGTTTCATTTGAAGACCTTGTGGTGTTTGTTGCCATGTGATTATGTAGAGTTGGTGTTAAGCCATGGTATCACACAAGGCTTGGCACAATCGGGAATAATAAATCAAACTGGCACAACAGAGGCGAAATATACTCCCAATCTTTATATAGCGGGTTATTTGTCACTTTCATGTCAAGAGACTAATTGCCACTTTATTCAATGCCATGTTTTTTATGTTCCATAGTGCTAAATGGTAAGTGTCAGAAAAGTCATTCAGAAATTGAGACATGATTTTAAACTTACACCGGATCCTAACTGCACGTGACGTAAGCGAGTGTCAGCGATAAAGTGAGTTTGATTACTTTATTTTCAATTATAATGTCCTAACTGGCACCAGTGCTGTGCAGTGCTGCAAAGATTTGAGCAGAACATTTGTCAGACACCCTGTTTCTGTTTCCTTTGCGTCGCTTGCATTGTTCTGCTATATTGAACGAGAAATATGCCGCAACAGGGTGGTATATTTAATGAATTCATTGTGGACATAGAGCAATCAATGCTACATGACAGTCAGACACTTGCATGCAGTAAGGACAGCTGTTAGCATCACTTTGGCTGTCTGAAAACATCATTTTTCAAGTAACTACTGCAATTCCTCATTTAATCTTGGCGGCATTGCTCTTGTTAAATTAATTAATGAGTCAACAACTCAACAATTACAATGTTTTTTTCCTTCCTTGTACACACTTGTCTTTGTTGTATTCAGTATACCACATTTACTCAGGAGGTAGATTTTTATGTTTTGTTTGGAGGCTTTTCCTTGCTTTGTTAGGATAACGTAGAGACATATGCTGAGTGGGAGAGAGTGGGATTGCGAAACGATCTCTGGTCAGATCCTTGCTCCCTGTGTGTCCTGTGACCCAAACTTGGTTAGCAGGGTCGAGACTCAGACCACAGCTCCACAGAACCTGACATTTTGATTCTGCTCTTTGGCATCTTGTTGCAGTACATCTTTTTTTCACTGCTGTCCTTTTCAGATAGGCTGGATTTGACTTTCCAATTTGGCACAGTGTTTGCTCCAAAATAGTGTGCTGCACGATCTAAGTATTTTGAGATCTTCCTGGTTTCCCGAGTTCACAGAGCCAGGAGCAGATCGGCGATGAGCAAAAAGCTGCCTGTGTTTTAAAATCCCAGATGGATGGGTGCCTCGGTTTGTTACATTTGCTGGCTGTGTCATTAGTGCATTGGCAGAAAATAAGTTGGTTGTGCCTTCTCTTTTTTCCCCCCGCAGTCTCCACTTTCCTCTTCCTCAGTCTGGTGCTGGCTTTGAAGGGGATGAGAGTAGGAGCAGGATTCCATCAAAGAAGGCTTTGTCGATTTGTGCTAAAAGGATTTTGTATATATTAGTTTCTTTATGCGGGATAGACACCAGCAACACGACAAAACTATTCAGATAAAAATACCATGTTGTGGTCTTTGAACTAACTGCGATGACAATGTTCCTAGTGCCACTTTCAGATTCTGAGACGGTGTGTGTATGTCTGTGTCTGCAGGTTTTGCATGCCGAATCTCTAACAAGAATGCTCCCTTCTTGACACACGGCAAAGAGTTTGTCATCTATAAACAATCATTTTGAGACTCTGACACCACTTTTTCAGTAGGGGAAGGAAGAAGGATTTTGTCAGTATTAGAGAATGACTGAAACAGTCATATTTTTACTCACAGCATATTTGACATTTTGTCACAACATTTACAACCAATTTATAAATCAATTGAATCGTATATACGTTGCCCTTAGCTACAGAATAAATAGACCATGATACCATATGCCAAACTTTTTTTTGTTTCTCTGCTCCAGGTTCACCTATGGTCATGGATCAGGAGACAGCACAATGAGAGGACAAAATGTTTTAAACAAAATAACATAAAATAGGCACTCTCAGTGAGTATCAGCCATTAGTCAAAGGGACTAGATTAATGGGTGTAATTAACATTTATAAAAGCCAGCCTACACACTGTAATTGTTTGCATTTGGATGCAACTGGGTGGCTGTAAATAATATCTGACAGTGATAGTGTGGCGAAGTACAATAGGCTACACTGCATGTTTGTTTTCTGAATGAAATGTTCTAAGTTTTCCAAACTCCTTCTCCAAAGATGTGTAAACAGTAGTGATATTGTGATCATCATCCACACCTTCCAGATGGTGCTGCTACAAGCTTGGCAGAAATGCCAGGCAACACTGGGTTTGGCTGTCAGGAACATACCAACCACAGTCACTTGCATGTCAATCAGAATCTGAAAATGGTGATTGGATCTTGAGCAGAACGTCTAAAGCACAATTGGAAAAAAGTTTTCTTTTAGCAAAATAGTCTTTTTGAGTCAAACCGTATTGACTAAATTTGTTCCCAGGACTAAAACATACAAGCAAATCCAATTGAACTAATTATAATGACTAATTACTAAATCTAATGGTTCTGTTTGGAAATAATGAAATGCATCTAAAAGCCCAGGCTGTGAATCAGATGTTATGTGTAAAAAACGTGAGAAAAACAGCAGCTAAACAAGGACAACCATCGCCGCTGCTGTGACCTTGTAAAGTAGTAATTGGGTAATTATCTAAACCATTAGTCCCTGTGTTTTTTGCATGTGTGTGTGCGTTTGTGTGTGTGTTTTTGTTGATGTTGTTTACATGTGTCTTGGTATTGGTGATGCACCATGACTAATGTCACCTAGTTAGTAGCAGGGATGAACGTGGGCTAAGGATTATGCTCTGGGCATCAGTTAAGGCCTCTGGCAAAAGTGCAGACATACTGTAGATACCTTTGCTATTTTGGAATTGTTTGTTTGCGTGTGTGTGTGTGTGTGTGTGTGTGTGTGTGTGTGTGTGTGTGTGTGTGTGTGTGTGTGTTGGAGTTGTTGTTTTACTCCTGAGTCTCTAAATAAAAAATAAGCACCTTATTTTTTCTGCCCCAGATGCTACTGTGAGTTCCCATGCAGAGTTCAGGAGAGAGTCTGAGTCTGTGTTGAGAGTTTTGCCTTTGCTTTGCTTTACGCCTCCTTCCTTAAACCAGCTTTTTCCCCCCAACCGTATACTCAGCCGTATCATTGGTTCACTCAGTAAATATACTCTGTAGATTCCCGTGCAGTCTGATAGGATGAAGGAGATGTCACTCAAAAGAGCCATGGTACCCACTGCATGGCATTAGGGGTGTCTGGCAGAGAACAGCCAGGTCAGCAGGCGAAAAGGAATGCTTTTTGTAGGTTAATGGGACTGGTACTTAATAGTGGTAATGTTCCGGAATGGTAAATAATTCAGGAAAATGCAGTGGGTGTGTGGGTGGCAAGGAGATAGGATGGGTTGGTAAAAACAACGAAGTTTGTGCACTGTTTTTTTGGGGGAAAGAATAAATAGAGGCGGAGGAGAGAGAGAGAGATTGAGAATACCCAGGGGGTTTGTCAGAGAGTGGAAGAGACGGAGAGAGAGAGAGACAGAGAGGGAGAGAGAAGGAGAGACGGGAAGAGAGAGAGAGAGAGACAGAGAGGGAGAGAGAAGGAGAGACGGGAAGAGAGAGAGAGAGACAGAGGGAGTGCAAGGAAGAGATTTTTTATGCCACCTCCCCGGAATGGCGATTTATCAGCCCTCATCAAAGGCGGTCTGTCAGGAGCTCTTTAATTACAGACAACCTGTTCCATAATCAGCACATTTAAGGCACCAGGAACATGTAATTAATTTGCCCAGGCCATTTGCTTTCGGTGTGCGACGACGCCGAGGTGCTGGCGCTCACCAAACTGTGTGCACAGGGAGGAACGCCCAGCGTGTTTCAACACGGAATGACAGCACGCGAGGCAGTGCAATTAATGGGGCTTCAAAGTTGGCTATCATCGCTGGCAAGCTGCTGAGAAGAGCTTGATGGGGGCGGGGGGGTGGAAAGCAAGCCGTGGGGAGGGATGGGGGCGGGGGGGGTGCTTGCTGCTTGAGCGAGAATCAAGCATGGCACACGTTCACCGCAGCAGCGGTCTTTGGCACACGTCTGCAACGCCTGTCATTTGGCTGCTGAGAGTTTTGTTGTGGTTGCACTTGAAAACACGCAGACAAGCAGCCGTTTAGATGTAGGTTTGTGCACCAGTGGCTCAGGTAGGTGGCCGTGTTGTGTTGTTTTGTCTGCATAACGAAGTGCAGTCTTGCAATCTTTTGAGAGACTGAGAAATGAGGTAGGGACAGTGTTTCCCAGAGAATTTAATTCCATTTGTGGTGGTTGGTTTGCAGAATTAAATTGAATGCAACAGTTTTTAACAAATTAGCACAACGTGGTTATGATGCTAACCAGATTTAAGCACAATTTTGTACAACCTGGAAAATCATTGTGTGGTTGTCAATGTTGATATTGTGGTGGGCCGCCACAAATAAGTCAATGTATGGGAAACACTGAGAGATAGGGCTGCAAAAAAGACACCAAAATGTATTTTGACAAATCCGTTGCAATCATCCCAACTAATAAATATCAGGCCATTTGTGCTCTCATCATGGTGTGAATGGTAAAACAAATTTTTGTGACTTTCAATGACCTGAAATAATGTCATGTTGACATAATTTGTTTTTGGGAAAGAGCACAATGCAGCGTCAGGTCTAAAAAGATTGTTCAAGTCAGTAAGTAAAATAAGATTTCTGTTGGGCTTTGTGTTTTGCTGAGACTCTTTTGTTGAGCATATTGGATTTGTCCAATGCATAGAAATGAGTGTAAACTACAACATCCTTCAGCATCTTGTTTTCAAGAGGACTGAGCTCCACCAGGATGCCTCTGATGGTGCGGTGTGTGTGTGTAGCAGCGTGTGCTGGACCTTGTGCCCCCTCCTCACCTGTGTGTTTAATCTCCTCTCCCTCCCCAGGAGCATCCACCTGAACCCGGCGCATTTCCACAACCACTTGCAGCAGGCCATGGCGTATCGCCTGCTGGGGAACCCCTGTGAGGCGGCAAGGTGAGTCCCACTGAGTGATGGGCCAGCGGGCCGGGCCGGAGGAGGTGGGAGGGCTGGGCGGGGGAGCAATGAGGAAGTCGTGGGGCTTTTTCCTCGCCGGCTCCTTGGTGGAGGCAGTGAAGACGGATCCGCTCTGGCCAAGAGTTCACAAGTCATTTGGAAGGCGGGGGGGGGAGAGAAACACATGTCGGCTCAGTGGGTTGTCACGTTGCAGCTGTTCCGTCTGCCCTTCCAGGGGAAATATGTTCCCAGAGATACATAAATACTGACGGTCCTGGTCGCCGCGTGAGTGAGAAGAGAGGCCCATCAGAGAGCCCATGATCACATTTATTTCTAATGGTCACGACACCCTGCTACTGTGAGCCATCTCTTCCTATAGCCACTGTGTTGTTAATATGCCATTTGCATTCTAATGATATGATTATAAACTTTCCATGTGGCCATCAGTAGTCCCTTACTCCTGACAGACTCCCGTTTGTTATTGAATGGCAGTGTAATAAATTGTTAAAAGCCATCGCTGGTGCCAAATGCCATGGCCAAATGCTGTGCCGCAAAGCCATTTGTTTTTTCTGGGTGTCATTTTTCTTTTTTATCATTATTGAACCATTTTGCCCCAGCTGAAGCAGGCTAGAGTCCTGGAGTGGCCACATCCCTTCTGTCTTTCCTCTGCCGCTGTACAGAGGCCTGAAGAGGACATTTCACTCCCGACATCCCTAGTGGCATGACATCACTTCTTATCTTGAGATAACAAAGCTCGTTATCTCAACATAACACAATTTCACATTTCATGAGAAAACAACTTTTGTTTTTCTTTCATGTCTTTTCTTGGTTTTCATGATTTTCACTGTACCTTTTACCATCCCTTCAGTTGCTACAGTTTTTGTAAGGAAACTAGATTTCCATTTTATGGATATTTGCTTTTGGACATACTGGTATTCTTTCTTCTACAGTACACATGCTTTGTGGGAAGTCACTTACTTTGTTTTAGAATGACTGAAATGATGCAGAGGAATTAGAGGTGTTTAATTGAATGCCAATTGACATGTGGAAAAACAAGCATTTATAAAATGTGTGGCCTACTGTGCTGCTGGTTCCTTACATAGACTCTCTCAAATGAAGGTAGTGAACATGTCATGAACTTGTTTTCAGATTAATCTCTATAGCAACCACAAATATTCATATACTATAGTGCACTTTGCTTGACCTCAACCATTCGCAGAAAGGCTAAGTCAGGGGTGGGCAAACTTTTTGGCTCAAGGGCCACATTGGGTTTTGAAAACTGGCCCCCCCCCGGCCCCCACCACAACAACCCCACCCCCCCGACACACACATAAAAAAATACATTTTTTATAGCCTATAATTTAGTATGAAACGTATTTGTTTTAAAATATGAATTGCTTAAAAATGCTGCTAATTTTATGCTGTTTAACAAATGTATAAATTGTGCACTGTCGCTTTAAGAAAGTGGCTTTAATTCACGTTTATTATGGCTAGTGCTGTACCTACAGCTGGGCCCTCTCACAGTTTTTAAATGGTCAGTAGTGGGAACTACTGTTGCCTTCATGATTTCCTTTTAAAACTTTCTTATAAGAAGGAGATATCAATTATCAACAATGACAAGCCAGCTGGAACCTGCGGCTCTCTCTCCCTCTCGTGAGTGCAGACGCGTTCCCAATTAAATGGATCGCATAATGTTCACGTTAGATCTGCTGCAAAGGAAATAACTAAGAGTTAACTTAGTTTAGCATGATGTTATCTCTATTTAACATGATGTTTTGACATTGACATAATGTTCTCTAAGGAGAGTGAAAAGCAGTTTGCAGTAAAGCTAACCAACGTCGTCTCTATCGCAGGAAAAAAATAGCGAGCAGCCTGATAACCAAATGAAATGCTCGGCGGGCCGGATGAAAGTGCTTGGTGCTTGGTCTATGAAATGTCACCTTCAAATGAACCAGACACTCATTTTCGAGTTCTCCATAAGATCTCAAGAAAACAAGTTGTTGTTTTCTGTTTTAAATTAGCTTGTTATCTTGAGAAAGCCCACTTTGTTATCTCAAGGTAACAGTGTTAAAAAATATTAGCAACCATGGCTGTTCACACTGTACTCTGTCCATCTTTATCTTTGTCATCTTGTCTTTCCCCCTCCATCATCTTCCTTCTGTATTGATCCAGTCCTCTTGGCCTCCCCCTCCTCCATAGCTCCTTCTCTGGCTTTTACCTTACTGCATGCAGACATGATCCAGTGGCTGTAGTGGCGTGATTGGTGGTGGAAATATTTAGTCTGAAGTGTTTACATCCCTTACCCTGCTGAACACTGTTACTCTTAAGAACTCAAGAACCAGTTAAAAGGAAGCTGAGAGATTGCATTGTGCCGTGGTACTTTACAAAGACGGAGACAGGGCTCAGGCGTGCAGTGGGGATCATTTGGAGCAACCGCGTGGCCCACGTGATTTTCATCACTCGGGTGGCCAGATGTAGAGTGTGAAACGCAACACCACAGTGGCGGAGGATGATGTTGAGCGGCCAGCTGCTTTCCAGCAGGCGCTGGAGTGCACAGACGGCACGCGGGCCTGCGCTCCACATGTGTGTCCAGCAGCAGGACAGGCTCACAGGAGGACGTATGGGATGGGCCTGCGCTCCACATGTGTGTCCAGCAGCAGGACAGGCTCACAGGAGGACGTACGGGACGGGCCAGTGCTCAGTCACACGGTTGGGGCAGTTTCAAACGACCGTCCGGCCAGTGCTCTCCTGCGGTCGGCCGCTGCTGACACTGCTCGCTCAAGACCTCTCCAAAGTGGCCAATCAGCATCTCTGCACCTACCCCTCCAGCCGCCCCATATCCCCCTCCAATCATTGTAGATTAACAGATTGAAGGATGCCTCCTGTCAGACAGGAATGCATGCTAATGGCTTTTCCAGGAAGTTGGCCACTGCGCATGGATAAGGCACGCAGCATACCGCATGCATGGATAGCAGGAGCATGGCCACTCAGGTATTTGGCAATGTGTCAGTTTGATCCCCGCATTACAATGCCATTGCCTTGCAAATCTGTGTGCCACAGCAGTTGTCAGAATAGGCTTAAAAATAAAAACGATTAAAAAGCAGTTCAGTTCATACTGGGTTTTTTTCTGGAAGCTGTTTTTATATATATAGAATTTAATTGTCCTCTTTTCTATATATGGAAAATGTATTCTGTAGTTAAGTGTTTGCCATTATGTGTGCACCATTTACATGGAAACTCGCTACAGTGGTGCGGACTGACCATGCTTTGAGTGACTGGATCTTTGTTACTTCCTTGACACTATGTGCATTTGCCATCAATAGATACTCATCTGCAGAGACGTACATTACAGGTTGCCATCTCCAACATTGAATGAAAATGTTTTTTTCTCACAGCTCATTTGTCACAAGTCATCTTACTACAGTAGATGCCTTTCTTTTCTTTGTGTGAAAACCCCTTTTCAGGGTATGATTCCCCCCCTCTTAGACATCTTAATTAGTCCATTTGGGCAATTAAGGGTGCTGTAGTCCTCGCAGTGTCTGTCAGAGACACTGGGCTAACGGAGGCTTTGCCTCTGATGGATGTAGCCTCCGAACCACAGCAGATGCCAGAATTGCTGTGACGTAATGTTCTCTGCTGCACCTTCCTTTCTTTTATTCCACAGTTCCATACGATATATTGAAAGGCTCTTCATGACTACAATGCGGTCAATAACACGTTTACCTAGTTCAAGGTTCACAACATGTAGTCATGAGGAGCTGCAGTGAGTAGGCCTAAGTGGTGAAGGCGTGAATGAATATATTCTTATAGAAATGAATCACGCATGACATTTATTTGGTTGACATTAAAGTAACCTCATGCTTGGTTGATTAACACTGTAGACTTCCTCATGGTCCCTTCGACACCGTCTCAAAACGATTATTCCAGAGTTTTTTTGTTTGTTTGTTTTTTAAGAAAATATTTTTATTTTAAATCTGAAAGCATCCATATTAAATGATGTGCAAAGCCATAGAGCATTTTTATTTTTATTTTGTGGAGGGCTGTGTGTGTGTGTATGTGTTTCTGTGGGGGAGGACTGCATGCCAAACCCACTGCACTGAGGAGAGCCAAGAATTCTCAAAATGCTGACACCAAAAGAAAACAATGCAGAGTGTGCGATGCCAATCTCTTCGCTTGTATGACTTTGTGAAGTATGTGGCCGTCTTTCATTAGGCATACTTTTGTCCCGCGTACCTCAGTGGAGATTTGGAGAGAATGTGGCCTTTCTTTTCTCTCCTACTTATTCCCTCCCTCCCTCCCTCCCTCCCTCCCTATCTCTCTCTCTCTCTCTCTCTCTCTCTCTCGGTTTCCCTGCCTCCCTCATCACTCACCCCTCTGTTCCTCTTTGTTCTGCCTTCTTTGTTTTTTCTCTCCCTCTTTCCATTTCTCTCCCTCCGCTCCTTTGATGACTTGTCAGGCCGGGGAGCGGAGCACCAGAGCCCCCAAACCCTGTTCTCATGGAGTGCACTGCAGTGGGAAGTAAGGGGCTGCTGCCTATGGTCCACCTGTGGCCACTGCCCCCTCCCTCCTCCACCCAGCGCTTCTCATTTTGTGAGGACACATTAGTCTGTCACTGGCTGGAGGCTCCTCATGTCGGCCATTATGACACATTCGTCTTCCGTTTTTCTGCTTCACAAAAGGCTCAGGCTGTCAAGTTGGTTATTATCTTGATATGAAGTGACTGGCTTGGGAATCGGACTCCAAGTTGCAGATCTGACTAGTTTTTTTTTTTTTGTTTGGTCTTATTTCTCTCTTTTTTCACTCTCTCTTCTCCCCTCCCCCTTGGTCTGCCACTTTGACAACATGGAAGAATGAAATAACCTGCATTTTGAAATTAACGTGAGACCTCTGTCTGCCACCTGAGGTGAACAGAGCCATACTGTGTCTGCATCAACACTGCAGAAGTGTATTTGCTTCCCACCTGTGAGGGATCGAGCAGTCGACACAGGGAGCCAGGATTGCAAATTCCACAAAAATGGTTTTATTACCAAAAATCAATAAATTACTTTTTTAAATACATTTCTGTGCCCAAAATAAGGGTAGCTAAACAGAATAAACATTAACCTCTGATGCAAACCTCCGACATGAACACACAGCAAGAACTGACAAAAGGAGACAAAGGGGAACTTAAAGTGCGTTTGTCAGGTTAAAAAACATTTTTGACAAATGAAGGGACATGAAGCAAGATAGTAGTGAGTAGTGATTTTTCCTGAAAAATCAACTTTAAATACAAAAGAACAATATTTACAGTTATTTTTATAACTGAATTTATGAACATTCCAGGAAACATTTCAGACACAATGATGACCTCATAAGAGGGAGTCCAGCAAAGTTGGTCAATTAAAACACATGGGATAAGGGATCATAAAGTAGGTTTTTTTACACTGATGAGGCCAAATACATGACTTCATTCCAGTATGTCATGATAGAGTCTACTACCTGCCTGACATAAAAATATCCTGATACCTTTTTTCTTTACTGGCAACCATTATTGATCTTAAAATGTGATGAAGAGGATATGGGTATACCTGACTATAAAACCATCAGTGTATATGTACTACCACACATTTGCTCTTTATATATATATATATATACATCTGCTTATCAACTAATGTTAGCTATAGACAGACTATTAATTTGCTTACTGATTCTACTTAACTTGTTGTATATGAAAGCCTATGTTATGGCAAATGACACAACTGCCATTTTGAAGCCATGATACATACTAATAGTGATCCGATCCTACTCACACCCCTAATCAATTTCTCACTGATGATTTGCTGGCCATGATTTACCTAAATTTTGTAGCCTATTCATCTTTACTTTGTCCCTGCCAGTCAGGCTCATGCTTATGAACCACTGGTATGTCATAGAGAACATTTTTGGCCTTATCAGTGTAAAAGAAAATGCAGTTAAAACCCATTCTCTCCTATGCTCAACTTTGCTGGACTCCCTCTTATGAAGTCATCACTGTGTCTGGAATGTTCATAAATTCAGTTATAAAAATAACTGTAAATATTGTTCTATTGCATTTAAAGTTGCTTTTTCAAGAAAAATCACTACTCACTACTATCTTGCTTCATGTCCCTTCATTTGTTAAATTTGTTTTTTAACCTGACATACGCACTTTAAATACAGACTGGCCAGACCATGAGAATTCCTATTAGACATTCTCTGGCCGCACTCAAACAGGAACGCCACAAACATGATACATGGTAAATCAACAAAATGCATTAAATAACAAACTCTAACTAATTAACAACACAATTGAGAAGTTGCGTGCACTCAACCACACAATCACGTACTATTGAACTAAGCAAGAAAGTCTGTATGTTGTATGAAATCAAAAGTCTATGTGTTGCGTTTTTACTTGGTTGCCATGTAGTGTTGCTAAATGTAGAGCGTACGTGAATATGAATGTAAATATGTAGACATCAAAATGTGTGAGCATATAACAAATAATTAAGAAAAATCAACAGAAGATTTAATGAAAAAGGGAGCGTTCGTGCGTTTGGTGTGTGGCCGCTATGGCGACCATCACACCATCCATTGTCTTCAGCAGAAAGGGGTAAAGGCTGTCTTGGGGATAGAAACAGGTGTATCTTTGTGGTCTACTGTTGAGTCCAATGAGATTTTCCATCTGTGGGGCTATTTTTCTAAAGAGGAATGCAGCCACATACACTCAGCCTCATCACTCAATAGAGGGGGAACTCTCGTGTAATAGAATTATTGACTGTTATCACCCTGTTACCTCTGCCACTGAGAGACACGGATTAAGCGGTCAATTTACATTATTGGCAAGCGCTTTTTATAGCTCAGTGCTAACGTGGCTTACTTGTTGCATGACAGGACTCTAAAACAGCATTAAAGCTTGCCTTGCGGCCAAATCTGTGAGAACAGGAGGGAAAGCATGTGTGCACTGGACTAGGACAACTGGACACATACAGTATTGACCAGTGGTTGTAGCTGATGCACCTACCATCTGAATTAGCATGTAGGCCTACCACTATGCTAACAATTCCATCTGAGGGAGAAGAAGGAGGGTTGTCTCCCAAACTGTTTGTAAATATTTGATTTGCATGTGCACCCCTGGGCTTTGCTCCATCGACCTGGTCTGAATGCACCCGTGAGGGTCATCAACTATGATTAAACTCGTCAATAAGACTGCAGTAAATCTGTCCCGGGTGCCGCAGGCAATCCTCATGCGCCCAGTTGCGTGGACGTTCATGTCTGACCCTGCTCAGCCTGGCTCAAACAGAGCTGTATTTAACGCCCATGACGACAAGCAGTATTGACAAACACATTTAGGAGGGTTGTCAAAGACTGAGATTTCTGAAGACACTCCAGGATGTGTGACCCCGGAGGTGGTTTCTGGACAGCAAGGTGTTCGCTGGGCCCATCAGAAGTCAATAGACTGTTCAAACACAGACAGCCCTTCTTCACCCTGCGGCTGGCTGTTTGGACACGCTCACTCCTAACACAAACAGCCACCTCCCCCGGCCACAGAGACAGGTTCACCTCAACGGCAAAAACAGTGCGCCCAGCCCAGGGTTTCGTTTGGGCAGTTTCCATCGCTTTGAGTATAAGGATCAAATGTTGTTTAATCCCTGGGATTATCATTAAGTGGCCCCAGCATGGCACACAGCATCAGAGCGGAACTCTCACTGCTGCAGTCCCCCCTCACATTAGGACTTTTCAGCACGGGAGAAGAGCACACTTCCAACGCCAGTCCGGCTTGGTATCGAATCTACTTAAGAGAATCCCACAGGCAGACTTCGCCCTTGTACACAGTTATGTCGCATGATTTTAGAGACAATTGGCATCTTTAACAAAAATGAGTCGCAAAGGTCATACAGCTAATGCACACTTCTAAATCTGGAAAAGAATCAATACTGGCTAATAAGAGGTAGTGATCCATGTGAAGTTGTGCTGACATCATATCCAATTTTGAGCGCCACTTATTTCAGGTTATATTTCTTTCAAAATCTGTTGAGTGTGAAAAATACAAGAAGAGCCATCCTCATGCTACAGCTAACTGCATTTGAAATGTGTTTAGGTTAGTTGACGTATATTTAACCGTTTATTGACAACTTACTCATTGCAGAGTGTTTAGAAGTAACTGCACAAATGATTTACTCCCAGTCCGATTGTTGTTGTGTGGATATGAAAGGTTCACTGAAAGAAATCCATTCACCTTTCATGCTGTGGTAGTTCAGCTACAGTTTTTACGTTTTCATCCTGGATTGAGCACTTCATCCTGGTTGGTGCTTGTCAGCCCTGCTTTGTACCGGGGTCAAGTTCTCGGCAAAGAAACTTTCAGCTTGGCTTGGAAGTGGAACTGTACAGTGAATACCTTGTCTGTGTGGGCAGAGGTCAAAAGGGAGGGGAAAGTGGCGAGTGAGAAAATTCCCCTTGATTAAGGTCTCTGGGCAGACTGAAGGCTAACATGTGGCTAGAAAAGCATAAACCAAGTTTGGTACTCAGGCCATATGAAGCTCTATCCTGGATTTATTTATTTATGTATTTATTCATTTCCTGATGTATAGTATCTTCTTTCTGCTTTTTGCAACAAATAAATAAGAATGTAGCAAATCCCCATATACATAATAAATAAGTACCGGGAGATTGGAAAACTGTAAAATACTTCAGTGAAAGCAGTCATTTTACAGACTATCTTATAAAATCCCAAATTACTTCTGGATCCTGACTAATATATTCACAGAGTAAATGTTGGCTTAATTTGAGATTCATAGTTCTGTAGTATCATCAAATAATGCAAAGCAGTTGCTGCTGGGTTTTACAACGCTGACCAAAAGTAACTTTTTGCAAGCATCTCCTTTTTTACTTCTCATAACGAAGAATAAAATGGCCCTTATATCCTTATAAAACGTATATTTCAAAGTTATTCCATTTATTCCATGGATTGACCCCCGATAGCTTACCACACACACACACACACACACACGCACACACACACACACACACACACACACACACACACACACACACACCATGAGGAATGGGGTTATTGGTCAAAAGCCAATTTCTGTAATGATATGCTAAAATAATGTTGCTGAGCTATGTGTTGCACTCTGAAAGTTGAACCAAGTTCACAGCGAGTCAACACTGAGCTTCCAGGTCGCTAAAGTTTAACCAATTTCAAAGCAAGTCAACTCTCTACCCAGGTGGAAAGAGTGATGTTTGTAGTGTCACCCACTCCACTGCTTAATCATGTCAAACACTGGCAAATGTGATGCTTCTGCCCCTTCCACCGGTAGTCAGCATAATGTTGCATATTAAGTATCGACCAAAGACAAAGAGGAACTCTTTTCATGTACAAAGACTATCTGAACTTGACAATCATTTCAGCAATACAAGTCCTCAAGTACATGTACAAGGTCTATATCCCCGCAGTGGTCTGTTTAGAGAGATGGGACAAGAAAGTCTATTTCAATTGTCTTTCTTTTTAGCATGCCATGATCAATCTGTGTTACAGCAGGACAATTATTCTGAAAAATACTGACTACTGAAAAAAATACCCGGATAAAAGCTCCTAAGTGCCAGTCAATATCCTTTTTCTTTTGACAAATATGGCTGCTGACAAAAGAGAAAGAGATTCAAAAACAAAGGAAGCTTTTTTTTTTGTCCCTGTTTTCACAGGCTGACACATTTGAAATAGCTTGCTAATGCACACTTGCTCAGCCTGCGCTCGGCGCTCCATGTAAGTGTGAGAGAAGACAGGGGAAATAGGCAGCAATTCAGGTGACTCAACCAATGTGTGTGTGTGTGTGCGTGTGCGTGTGCGTGCGTGTGTCTTTGTGCTGTTAAGGGCCTTGAATGTGCACTACAGTATGTATCTGTTTGGTACAGACCAGGTGTTGTCATAGTGGCAAAGGAGTGTCCACATATGTGTGAGTAATGTGGCCATATCTATCAACATTCTCTTACATTTATTTGCCTCATATTTTCTTTTTTCTATTTATTTCTTTTCATATTATCTTACTTTTCTGTTAAAATAAGAGAACTCAACTGTAGATGCATCAGATGTTCTTAACCCATTCAAATCTGTTCTTACCCTGGTAAACTGGAGACATTACATTGTTTGTTATTAGCATAGCCCCCTCCTAATCACTGAATCATGAAATCAATGAAACTTGTGTTATGAGCAGCTTTATCAGTCTCTTATTCATTTTTATATATTCCTCAAATTTGTGAGGAATAAGCTTATATAAGAAGTGTGTGTGTGTGTGTGTGTGTGTGTGTGTGTGCCTCAAACTTATGATTCCTTTTGTGTGCACACAGGCTCGCGTGGGTCTGTCGGGACTGTAGATTCAAAAGCACCAATCTAGTGATTGAAAGTTGTTGACTGTTCTGTGTATTGCATTGTGTGTGTGTGTGTGTGTGTGTGTGTGTGTGTGTGTGTGTGTGTGTGTGTGTGTGTGTGTGTGTGATCATGTGCTTTTGTCTGTCCTTGCCTTTAGGAGTGCGATGATTGCTGACTACCTGCTCTGGCTGTCAGGGGACACGGAGGAGCACATAAGCAAGCTCATCAAACAGTATTGGCAGGTGAGAACGGATGGCCCCACAGCTGGGAAGACGGGGCCCCTCCCCCGGCCCTCCCCGTCCCCAATCAAAAGCACAGTGAATGATTATCACTTAAGAGACTGCCAACTGAGGTAACTCTTAGCCTATCAATCAAACCAAACCCACGTAGCACTGAACTGTTTATAATGGACTTGTAGGCAGATAACGTTTCCATGTTTCAATATTTTTTCATATTTATCTGTATTGAGAGAGAGATTCTTTTTCAGAACAAGATCCCAACACTACTAGTATGTATTAAATGGCATGCATATCTACCCCAATCTGATGACAATGATGTGATAAAAAAAATCTTTCAGTGTCTACAGTATTAATACAGTATTAATACTTTGAAAAGTCAGAGTCTTTCTTACAACAAGGCATGCATATAGAGAGAGGATGAGAGAAAGAGTCTGTAGAATGCAAAAGGGGTTTCTCTGGCAGTTTATTAGTTTGGTATTTAATTTGCTTCGCTGACCATTGTTTATGCAGCTTTGCAGAATAAGATAAACTCTGTTTCCTCTCTTTTGCTCTCTGTTGCCCTGGACTCCTCTTAATTGACCCATTTTAAACATAGCAATAAACTGGTGTTCACTGGCTCTATGTGCTGCTGGCATCACACCTCGCTCGCTTTCCAACATTGCAGCAAGCAAAAAAGGGGAACATTTAGTAAAGTTGCTCCTCTTCCATTCGGGTCTATGGGGAAAAAGTGGTGAAATTGAATTCACAGCTAAAATGGAAAAGAGAGATGGAAATAGGAAATAAAGCAGAATGTGCCCCCCCTCTCCCCCATCCCAAAAGTAGGTTGTATCTGCATCCAAGCCATGATTTGCATTTGCTTGATGTGAGATGAGTGCCGGATAGCTTTCAGGGTGCATCAAGCACCTCTCTCTCTCCGTGCTCCTCATTTGCTCTGTCCCTCACGGATCTCATTTTGTCTTCATGTCCTGATGGTCTTCACTGAAACCACCAAAAGGCCAACCACCACACTTCCTTTACTTCCTTTAAGAAAATTACCATGGGACTGAAGACGAGTGCCTCAGCCAATATCAGTGCCAAGAGAATGTTTTTGTTGCTTTTTAAAAAGCTCTCTCTGTAGCACGCCAGAGACAAACTAAGTGAAACATTGCGGAAGGAAAGGATTTAACTTCATTTCAACCAAAGTTTCAAACCAACCCTTGTTTGAAATCATCACTCACTCTGAACAGAAGTCATTCGATTCCAAATTCAAACAAACAAAAGGCATTGGTACATCAGTTGTGTTTCTCACCAGTATGTACAGTACAGTAGATGATGTGATACATTATGTGAGGTTCTTTTTAACTAATTTATCCTAAAACTTTGAACTGTGAGAGATTAGTCAGATAGAGAGCCAGATAGCCCTTTAGGTTCTGTGGCAAGACCCATTGAAGAAGTCCTTCTTCACTCAATGTTTTGATAATGTGCTGGGATATAATTGAATTCACTATCTCTGGATCTCTGGATCTTGTGAAACTGAACATGTAGCAGAGGATATATCAGAATCCAGGAGTCTGAAGCCCATCTGTCTGAAGCAAGACTCTTTTTCCTTATTACATCTGAGACATATGATAACCACGAGACTACTTTAAATGGTATAGCCTATTTGAAAGATTCCAGAAGTTTATTACACCCCTAAATCTCCTCTCTGTTCCTCAATTTAATTTTTAATAAAAAATCCCTTGATGGCCTAAAAATGGCTTAAACATGACCTCACACCTTCTTCTTCTTTTGGGGAATTGGGATCTATCTAGCCCCACCCCCTCTCCACACACTGTTCACCTGCTATTGGCTGCGGCAGATGACATATTAGCCATCTTGGCTGCATCTTGTCCTATCCCCAACCAGGATTGGTCAAGTTTCCTTCTGATGATCATAAGGACTGCAGTTTGAATTTGCATATTGAGGCTGTGATTGTTCGACCATAGATCCAAAGCAGAAATCTCCGGCAATGACTGCTTATTTTTGGCTCATGATGTTTGTTGTAAAACAAAGCGTACATCATATGGACAGGTTGAAATCTTGATTTTCACAAGAGGGCATCTTTAAAGCTTATATAACTGTAACTCTGTTATCTGAGGTAGAGGTACTAATCAAGGACAAAAAAAGATAAAAACAAAAACAACTTACCGTGCTGTGTACTGTATGCTTTGATGGCAGAAAGGAAAGCACTCTTACGCTACCCCCATCCTATTCTCCTTCAGCAGCACAACAAAAGCTGTTGGCTTGCATGATGGTCCAGAGGTCTGGATGCTAGAAGAGTACATTCTGCATCCTTGCATCCTTGAAGTGCTATTTATTCCAGAAAAAAGACAACTGATCAAACTTCATTCATGACCACTACATGCTAATATTTCATAAGTGTTGTCAATCACTCATCCTCTATTCCATACAACAACAACAACAACAACAACTGCAACAGAAGGCATTTGATGTCTGTTTGCATTGTCTGAGGCATCCATCTTCACTCCGGATCTCTGTGAGGCCCAAATAGATCACAAAAGTCCCTGTCATTTTTCATCACCATGCCGAGATGTCTGTGTAGAACTTCAATCAATGGCCCCTAAATGAATACATAATGTTGCCTTTCTCTGGATAATCTGATGTGCAAAAACTCTGCCTCCTTTCTGTCCTCATCAATAAATGTTATTTATAGGCTGCCAGTAAGAAGGACACACTTGATATCTATTTTTCAAAAATAAGTGATATTACAAAGTCAGCCTGCTGCATATAATCAAACCAGGGTGGGGGGGGGGGTAAAGCAACAGAGATATAATGGTCTGATCACAGGAAATGGTTTACTCGTTTTATTTATTTATTTTTGGTGGGGTAGACTTCATTGACAACCTAGTGAAAGCAAAAAAAATGTTATGGGAACATCAAAGCTTGAAAATAAATCCACAATCCATAATAATCTGCTCCTGTTTCATTCCAAGTGGATTAAAAAGGGAGAGATAGATTAGACGGAGAACATTACCCCCACAGGAGCACCGGTCAGTGTTTTTAATCAGTGCAAACGCAGAGCACTACCCGGGATTTTGCTCCCTTTGAAAAGTTGGAACCACTTAATGCTGCTTTCGGATCCCGAGCTCAGATGATCTACATTCAGCCTTCCTGCACAGCACACCAAGCGCTAGGCTGTGAAGCTAAACTCGTAAGCTTTTTTATTTTCAGGAGATATAAAAGAGGAATTGAGTTGCATTTCCATTTTAGATCGTTTGATTTGGCGAATCTTGAGGTGTTGAAGAAGGCAGTCAATCTCCTCAACCTCCCTCTGCAACCTCTCTCATTCTGTCTCTTTTTCTCTCACTCCCTCCTCATCTCTCTCCCTCTCTCTCTGTCTGTTTCCCTCTCTCTGCAGGGACTGCTGGAGGATGCTATAACTGAGGAGGAAGATTTCTCTGTCATGTTCACACCGTACTCCGGAGTCCCCAGTGAATGCTGCATCCAGCAGGCTGAAGAGGTCTTCCGCAAGCTGCACCCTGGCTTCACAGCCTATCTGTTCACAGGTACAAGACCATCTCACATGACAGATCAACAAAACCTCTCATATCTTTCTGTAGCATATATGCTGAACCCCAGACACAATTTGTCTGGGCTGCCAGGCCACTGCAGACCTTTGGCCCTATCGCACAGTGGTAAAGTGAAACCAAATTCCACATCCTGATCATGTTGATTTGAAGTAAATAGAACCAGTAGTTTTTAAGTTGTTATGAGTGGACACACACACACACACACACACACACACACACACACACACACACACACACACATACACACACACACACACAGACCTGATTGTCACACCCTCTCCCCCTATCAGGGGAAAGGGAAGCAAAGGCCCCTTTTTGCCCTAAAACGTCAGCCAACACCCAGTTAAATAACACCCTATGTTGGAGAAACTCACATAAATCTGTACTCATTTGTGGTGTATTTCATTTCACAGCTGATCGTGACCTTGAGGCAGAGGTAGTGGGTGCTTTTAAAGGTCAGAGCAGTTGGTTGTTCAGGACAACGCAAATGGAGAAGATTTTTCACTTACTTTGATGTGACCTGACATTTACCATTCATGCAGCCTGCCGCAGTGAACTGGTTAATGATGTCAATGCTTTTTCAAACGTTCAATTTTGGAGGCCTTGAGGAGGCTGGGTCATCGTTTAGTTCAGTGTTAACCAAGTGAGACTTTTTGACTTTTTAAAGCCTTTAATATATCAAATAAAAAGAAGAAAAAACATTCCATATCAGTTACGCTCCCATAGGCTCCGACAACTTGACCAGATCAAACTTCAATCCCCAATCTATTCCATCTATCACCAAAGCTCCCTTAGCACACCTCACTTTTTAAAGAGACGTCCTCCATTATGTTAGTAGAGCACAGGCTCCATGCATGTTTCTACCAAACTCTTAAACAGACAGATATCATCCACATACAGTCCTCCCATATAGGACCATCCATGTGACACAACAGCTAACATAGCAAAACCTGTCTGGAAATTAGTGTGTGTGTGTGTGTGTGTGTGTGTGTGTGTGTGAATGTGTGTGTGTATGCGTGTGTGTGGTGAGAGAGAGAGAGAGCAAGTGAGATTGCAACAGCCCCCTCAGCACCTCGCGCCACCTTTGTTAGGGCTGATTTCACAGTTAGTTAGGCACACTCTCTCTCACACATACACTTCAGGCATAATCTAACACGGTTGGCTCTCGCGTGTCCCTTCGTTTCCAAAAAGGGGAGAGAGGAGGTTAGGATCTGTAATCGCTGTTTCTGCTCCTATCTGCCAGCTATGCTATGACCTTGGCGAGACATATTTCAAATTACCAAGCAGAGACTTGTCTGAGGGCATGTAGCTCTGATGTATCACAAAAGGCCCCCACTGAGGTCATTCTCTCTCTCTCTCTCTCTTGCTCTCTCTCTTCCCCCTCTCTCCCTCCCTCTTTCTCTGTCTGTGTTTGTTTGTGAAAGAGAAACAGCAAGAGAGAACAATCCTAGTGTTTGTATGTGCATGTGTATTTTAAGAGAGTGGTAAGCAGCTAGTGTGTGTGTGTTGGAAAGCTGCAGTGTTAACTCCTTAATTAACTCGGGCTCAGAGAGCTCGCTAGACTGTCCCATTTCTCCTCAGGCATGTAGACATTCATAGAGTGCGCTGGCTCTGAGCTCTGCTGTCTTGGGAGCCTATCAGGCAGGATCTGGGGGGCTGTTGTCTGTGACTTATACTGTTTGTATAACACACACACACACACACACTCACACACACAGAACTATAGATTTTTCGTATGACACACACACACCATCCATAAGAACTAAAGATTCCTCATCTGCACCCACAGAATGTTGATAGTGACCTGCTCTGGCCTTAAAACCCTTTTCTCTCTGCTTTTGACTGTATCATAAATGATAATCATAAAATGTCCCAGTCGTAATGATGCTAATGATTCGAATAGTGCTCACAGCAAATGCAGGAAAATTGAAAACAAAGCAATATAGCCATATAAACATAACACTTTCATCCTGAGCACACCAAAAACGTATAGATATATCCCAAGGCCAGTTTTAGTTTTCTCTCACTCTCGTCTCTCATAAATGCAGT
This sequence comes from Alosa alosa, assembly GCF_017589495.1. Lineage (NCBI taxonomy): Eukaryota > Metazoa > Chordata > Actinopteri > Clupeiformes > Clupeidae > Alosa > Alosa alosa. Next base: position 5,453,611 of record NC_063197.1, read on the forward strand.
ATGAATACTTACTGTAAAATTGCAAGAGGGGCTGTGTTCACTGTAGAAACTTAATTTACCAGCACAGCAGGAAGCTTGTCCTCAAACCATATTTTTGCAAGTCAGTATGTGTGTAGCTAGCACAGCCCATCAAGCTGAGAGCTGGCGTGTGTACGTACACACACAGGTGACGCTGAAGGAGAGGCATCAACAAGAAAGCCCAGTGACAATGCATAACCAGGTGAAGAGAGAGTGAGTGAGCAGGAGAGAGAGAGAAAGAGGGAGAGGAAGAGGGAGAGAAAGTGAGTGAGCAGGAAAGGAAAAGGAAGAGGGAGAGAGAGGGAGTGAGCAGTAGAGAGAGAGGAAGAGAGATGGAGGGAGGGAGAGACGGACTGAGATTACTTATTCACACGACTGACGGCTCTTAATCTCCCCCTCTCTCTTCTCTCTCCTCCTCTCTGTTCTCTCTCCATCTCTCTCTCTCTCTCTCTCTCTCTCTCTCTCTCCCCCAATTCGGGTGCATCTAGCCTTCGGCACACGCTGTAGAGTTTGAAATGCGTGACACATGTCCCCTTCAATTACATCTTTAATCTACCAGGAAAAAATTCCCTGGAGTATGCATCCATTCCCCGCTGTGTCCCGTGTCAATGTGCCTATTCCCTCGAGGGAGAGCGAGAGGCGGCTCCATCTTCTCCTCGTTTATTTATCCGTTTATTATTATTTATCTTTTTAGAGGTTTATTTTTAACACATGAATTCCTTGGGCGTACTGCAGTGACATACTCCTCAGTGTAATTTCTCGGTGGCTTAATGCACTGCACCTGTGCAGTAGATGTACAGCTTTGGCTGTGTACGAACAACGTTTGTTTATAATTGAGGCTTACGAGGATGAAAAAGGACTTGCAACAGAGAGGTGCTCTGAAGAAGTGAAAAAGGCTTCAGTGTTCAGTGTCTTTATAGGTTTCTGTTCTGAGTGTAACAGCAGTGAACTCCCAAAGGTTCTGCACTACTTTTTTTTACATGTTTGTATGTTGAAAATGAAGTATATATAAAAGTGCCATGAAGTGCTGATTTTCTCCCATGCTAGGTTTGGGAAATATGTTAAAGGGATGTTTGCATGCAACACATTCTTTAGTGTTGATGGCCAGCATAGTCTTGCCACGATACAGTAGCAATATTACTTGTCATGGGGTCATATTTAAAGTGGTTGGGGATAAAATGATAGAGAATGGGGTTAACATTGGGCATGAATGTGCTCAAATTGCATGGTTGAGGAATCATGGTATACCATCTTTGTTTTTGTTTTTATAGAATTTGACATTGCATGTCTCTACAGAGGAGTGTCTCACTGTTATTGTACTGTGCTTTGATGGCTATAAAGTTGCCTATAAAAAAAAAAAGTTAAGCTTTGACCTTGCTCTTTGTCTCTCCTGATCGGTCTTAATTTCAAACGTAGTGCGTTTGTGGTAGTTGCTACTGTCCATTCTCCTTCAGACATGCATATTTATGCTCTCTGCTCGGCCTCTGTTTTGGTTTTGTGCCTCCATCTATCATTTTAGAACCATAAATATAATTTAAGAATCATAATGATATTATCTTCTGATTATGATCATATTTACTCGTCATGGTGCCGGTTTGGGTTAGACTCTGTCTCAGTTTTATCTCTTCAGACAGCTGCACTCTTATATCCACCTCCTGTCTTCCTGTCCATTAGGTCCGAGCGGGGGCCATTTCTTGCCACAGACCACAGACTGGAATGAGCCCACACCGCAGGCCTACTTCCTGACACTGGGCTTCAGGAGGAGCCAAGATGGCGGATTTCTGGAAAAGATGCTTCGGAGGAGGAGCCCGGAGTTTACAGGTAGGGGAAGATGATGTGTTGTTATGCTCAGAAATAATAGCCCAAAATGACCTTACACTGAAATGCACAATAATACATTGTAAAATGATAATATAAATTTATATTTTGGAAATGATAATAAGGTGAGCAGAATATCAGACAGTACAACATAACAGAATTGTGAAATCAGACTGAAAGCAAAATGAAAACTGACTGTCCCAGTTAGTTGTTAGGAAGACTGGCATCATAGCAGGTGGGTTTACAGGGGGTCGTGAGACCAGACTCGAGCTCAGTGAGACGCAGGCTTGCCGTTAGTGACCGCTGAAAGATGGTGGAACGTGACAGAACATATAAAAGTGAGAGATGGACGGGATGCTCCCACGTGGTCACTTTGACCTCTGTCGTGATCTGATTATTCCATTTGCCCATTCTGGGCAGCTTGTGCCCCCACACCTCCGAGAGAAGGAACATGTGCACACACACGGAGGTGAGAGAGAGAAGGCCAATCCTCCAGCCATTTGCACACCTCAAGGTTACAGAGCAGGCTCGGCTCAGCGCTAGAAAACATGGCGCAGGAGAAGTATGCCCAAGAGACCATGTGACAACACAGTCAGAGGTTCTCAGCTTGGTGGCAGGTGGCGCAGGTTGTGAGACGAAAGAGCGAAAAAGAAATCAGCCAGAGATCTACCATTTTATTTTTATCCAAACCGAGCACGGTGTTGTGGCAAAAGAGACTGGGTGTGATTTGGTCAGAAATTACATTTTATTTTTCTCATCTCTGTGCCAAGAATATGTTTCTTTTTTGATTGGGGGAACGTTTGTTTGTGGTGGGCGAGAGGGTCTTTTAAGAGCATATTAGGGATCTGTCAATGTATTGATTGCAATGGCATAAAACTTCTTAATTAACTCTAATGTGTGTGTGTGCATGCATCCATGTGTGTGTGTGTGTGTGTGTGTGTAGAGAGGGAAGATGTAGTACCAGTACTGTAGTTGAGCGAGCTCTCTGAGCAGTGGGGGTCAGCAGCAACAACAGGCTGGCAACAACTCTGGCTGTTAGCTGTGAGGCTAAGAGGAGAGGAGAGGACTGGGGGGGTGGAGGCTGGAGGGGGAAATCAATGCGTTTGTGTAATGTATCAAAGGCTCGGGCACCACATGGGTCTTTAAGGTGATCAATCATACGCTGCCAGGATGGTGGCACATCGTACCTCTGTCATGCAGGGGATGCCACTGCTGAGGGATGCCACTGTGTGTGTGTGGGGGTCACATATCCATGTTTAGGCCATAGTGAATATTGGTCTGAAGGTTCAGCATTGCAGGTGTTTTAAAGTAGTTCCTTTCCCAAAACTCAATTTTGTATGCCTTTTTCTCTTTGTTGACTGTGAATTTGATTTCATAGGAATTTTGTTGATTTATGAACATCTTCCTCAAACCTTTTGGAGAGCTACTTAGAAACAGGTGGTCTACATTATATCATTCAGTGAAGTATATGCCTACTAATGAGCCTACTTAAACTATAAGCCCCGAGAGCGAGTACATTTCACTGATTTTAGAACAGCTAAAGGAATGAGATTTTACTTTGGTATCGAATGCGATTCAGCCAATCACAATCAAGGACCTGAACTATCTGTTTTAGAATTGACATTTCTCAATAGCAATACTGACGGGGTGAGTGTACTTGTGATATTAAGCTGGGCCCATACACTGAACAAGGTCTAGGTTGTGTCACTATTCAGATATATGTCCATTCCCCACCACTGAGAGTGTGCTTGGATGGAGGAAGGAAAGAATGACCCGCATGTTTGTGTTTTCTTTTTGAAGGACTGAGAGCACCATTCTCTCCACCGCGAGCGGAAGACATCAGGAGGACGTGTGAGAGCCTGGGCCGGAAGATTCTGCCGGTTCTTGATTTTATTAAGTGCACCAAACTATCAGTGGGTATACTTTCAAAAGCAGTCCGTCTTGGTGTATGCCGACTGAATCCTGGCAACGGTCTCCATGGAGGTTTGTTAAGCTGACAGGCCAGAGGAGAGCCACAGCTCTCCCAAGTGCCACCAAATTGGTCTGTCTTAGCCAGGAAAAAGGAGCGGTAGCACTAATGGTTGCCTGTACTTAGCATTGGATTGCAACCAATTTAACACATTTGTCCTTTTTAGTATTCTAGATAGATAGATAGATAGATAGATAGATAGATAGATAGACTAAAAATCATGTGTGTATGTGTAGGACTGGGGTGTGAGGGGTTCAATACTAATGACAGGTAATGAATGTACTGTATATTTTGGAAGAAGGGTGGGGGTGTAGTGAAAAGAAAATAACAACTGGAGATTGTGGAGTGGAGCAGAGAACAGCAACCGGTTTGTCGTCTCCGCCAGGGACAGGTGTAGAGCGCGCGGCTCGGCTTGGTACGGCGTGGCACAGCGGCTGGATGTGCTGGTGGTGCTCAAGCCCAGCGGAGGCAGAGGAGGAGCAGCAGCTGTCGTGCGTGGCTTGCCGCCTCAGACGCCGTCGTGTCTGTCCTCGCTCAGCCAGTGATGGATGGTGTTTGAAGGGGAGGGAATATTTACAAATACGCAAACGACAGGTTCTGAAGAAAAGATCACAGCAGTGTTTTTTTGGGGGGTTGTTGTCTTGTTTTTCTTCCCCTGGGTCATTCAGCACACGGTCCTGGTGGGTGCTGGCGGTGGAGGGGAATGGGAGAGGGACAGGCCAGGGCCGTGCTTCCAGACGCCTAATGAATTATAATTAGCTTGTTGTTCAGGTTCCCTTTTCGCCATGATTCCGGTGGAGAAACTAAAGGACAGCGTTTGCAGCGCTGCAGGGGTCCAGTATTCGTCTCTTTGTCCCCCTTCCTCCACACCACTCTCACTCTCTTTCTCATTATGTACCTTTGTACAGAGAGAGAAAGAGAATAATGACTGACTGACTGAGTGTGTGTGTGTGTGTGTGTGTGTGTGTGTCTTTGTGTGTGTGTGTGTGTGTGTGTGTTTTGTGTGTGTGTGTGTGTGTGTCTTGTGTGTGTGTGTGTGTGTGTGTGTGTGTGTGTGTGTGTGTGTGTGTGTGTGTGTGTGCATGAGAGAGTGAGAGAGGAAGAAAAAACAGTGAGCAAAACCAGTGACCAGCATATTTCCTCTGCCAGTGTAATCCTGAGTAATTCAACCTCAGCACACAAGCCTCTCTGTCCTCTCCACTCCTCTCCTCTACTGACATAACAATGGGCTCATGCAAACCAAAGAAGAAAAAAAAAATGTTCGATTTCATTTGTGCTGTAGAGCGTTGGTGCCGTTTATTTTGGAGGGTTGTGATTCAATTACAGGCATTGCAGCAGCACCAATGTGAGATGCAGAGCGACAGGATGTGTATTAAATTAGTCACTCACTGCGAGGTGGTCGCAGTCAACAGAAATCCCATTATGCCGGTATTAGAAAAAGGAATTGATCTCATCTGATGTGGGGAAGCCAGCCGTTCATTCTCTAATAACGCATCCAGACAAATTCTCCAGGGACCTACAGGCCCCCCACACTTCCAACCCCCCACCACCACCGACACAAAATTGACAAACGTATTTGGCTGAAGCGGCATTGCATCATGCCGATCTGTAAACAATTGCAGATTAAACGAGACGAGGAGATTAACTGGGGAGCGCTCCGTCTTCATCATGGCCCGTGCAAGGGCTCGTGCCGGCGCTGGATCAGAGTTCTTCACCCGTCATAAATATTACCCAAACACACGCACCTCCCCCCCACCCCCACCCCCCCGCCGGGCCACCTCCAGCATGCATCAATAGCAAGGCAAACAATTAGCGACACATTATGTAAGGACTCTGTGTGGACAATTAAGCAGCAGCATGGCAGTTGTAAAATGGAGAGTGATCCATAATTGCGGAGCCTCTCTGATTATTCCCACCAGTGCCCCCACACATGCCTCTGCATCATCCTCAGCCAGGCCCGCGTGTGCCAGGGAGGGTGCACAGAGAGGAGCAAGGGAAGGGAAAAAAACTAATGAAATATTCAGCAGGGGAAAAACAACATCGCTCATAAAGTCGGAGAGCAGACGGCTGTTCTCTTTCTCTCTCTCTCTCTCTCTGTCTTTTTCTCTCTCTCTTCTCTCTTTCTCTCTCTCTTCTCTCTCTCTCTCTCTCTCTTTCTCTCTCTCTATCTCTTCCCTCCCTCACTCACTCTCTGCACCCTTCTCCCGCTCAGTTATTGAAAGTAAACAGTGCCTGGTTGGTGGTGGCATGAAAGACACACACACACACACACACAGAGGCACAGGATGGTCCCAGCTCAGGCCAGACGCACAGAGACAGTGGCTGTGAAAAATGATGCATGCTGGGGGATATGTATCTGTAATAAAAATGGCCATAAAGAGGATGAATGACAGAAGGGATAATAGCAGGCCAACCTCCCACTAAAAGAAAAGGAGTTTGGGAGAGGCGCGTGTGGAGGGAGAGAGGGAGGGAGGGAGGGAGTGAGAGGAGCAGGGGGAGGGCTTGGAGCATCAGTGGGAGCCGTAAGCTACACTACATGGGGCATCCGTGGCGTCCGGCCCCCCAACCTGGAGGAAGGCAGTGGATGAGGGGTAGTGGTCAGTCAGACACTCAATAACCCACTTAGAGGAATGAGAAGAGGGGAGTTTCTCAGCTCCGTGCAGAGTGAGTCCACCTCTTGTCAGGTTGAGGGGAGAGTGCTGTGTGTGTGTGTGTGTGTGGGGGGTTGCTTGCTCAGTCTACTCTCAACAGGAGATGCCAGGAGACATTTATGCGGATGAATCATTTAACAAATAGAAGGAAACTCTGTGGCACGGGATAGAGTGCCCTGTGAAGCTTTCCCATAATGGGAGTGTGTGTGTGTGTGTGTGTGTGTGTGTGTGTGTGTGTGTGTGTGTGTGTGTGTGTTCGTGTGTGTGTGCGTGCGTGTGTGCATCTGTGTGTGTGTGTGTGTGTGTGTGTGTGTGTGTGTGTGTGAGTGCTCAGGTTGCCAGGATGCTGCGGCGATATGCTAATCCTTTTAGAGGAAGCTGCTCCGCACACTGTCGAGGTGTAATCTGATTTGTTAGCCTGCGCTCCAAAGGTCAGCGCTCCCTCTTGTCTGCCACTTTGACGCTCTCCATTCACCAATCGGGGGCTCATAAAAAACAGGTAGCACTGCACACGCACCACTCAGCCCCCACACCGCGCCTCGCCTCGCTGGAGGATGAAGCACACAAAAGAGGTGTCATGTCAAACGCTAAAACCATCAGTAGCCTGGGTCAGGCGGGGGGATTAGACTTGGGGCTCTCGGTGCTGTAGGCTGGGGGGAGATGCAGCTGGGGCCCTCCTGCTCTTCCGCACCGCTGTTGCATTAGGTGGGTATAGACTGGGGCCGGGGCGTGTGCATGCACACCATCAGCAGTTCAAGTCGTGGAGAATTTAGTGCAAAGGGACTAGTATTAGAGGACAAGGCTTCACTCTTCTGTATGGCTCTGCTGCGATTCTATGTGTGCGTGTGTGTGTGTGTGTGTTTTTGTGTGTGTGCGTGTGTGTGTGTGTGCGTGTGTGTGTGTGTGTGTGTTCGTGTGTGTATATGTTTTTTGTGTGTGTGTGAGACAGTGAGTGGGAGAGAGAATGTTGGAAAGGACTACCCTTATTATTACTTGTTTTGTTTTATGTAGTGAGTGCTGGCCATATGTGTACAAGAGGCCAGATTGAGAAGTGCACATATGCACATACATAAACAGCACATGAACACAACAAGCAAATATATGTGTTATGTAATATATGCTGTTTATGTATGTGCACGCTCTCTCACAGATGCACATGATCACTCTCGTCAAAGTGATCATGTGTGTCTGTATGCACATGTACTTCCATGATTATGAACGTGTGTGTGTACATATGTGTGTGTGTGTGTGTGTGTGTGTGTGTGTGTGTGTGTGGTGACGTCTGTTCTGTTCAGGTGGGCTTCTCCACAGGTTCTGGGCTAATCGAGAGGCTGCAGTACGCTGGGCACCTGGGCCAGCTAAGGCGCGTGGGGGAGCAAACGCACGTCCTGCAGCAAACACTTGCCGAGCTCAGCGTCGCCCCCTATCTGCAGGAAATCAACGATGCAGACTTCAGACTGGTGAGCACATGGGTCTCCTCACTCATGGGAATCTGGGAAAACGAGTGTAGAGCCAAATAGTGGACATGGAAAAATACCCATTATATTTTTAGAAGTTATGATTTTTATTTGACCCAATTCATGCCCCTATATAGTATAATTTTATTCATATGTTTGTAAGCCTACCTTGATCTGTTAAGGCAAGGCAAATATGTTTATGTAGCACATTTCATTTCAGATTGAATTCAAAGTGCTTCACATCAAACATACACATATTCAAAATAGTAAATAGATGTGCAGCTGGAGAACTAACATTCATAAAAGTGCTGAACTGATCATTTGCCCGTAAGTTATGGAGATGTCAGAGAAAGCTTTTGTGATTTCTGCTGTTAAGAATAGAACTAGGCACTCAGCAGGGCTCACAGTCTCGTCTCCTTCCTCTGCCACCACTCTCTTATCACACGCTCCCTCCCTCCTCCTCCTCCTCCTCCTCTCTTCTTCCTCTCATCTCCACATAAGCCCTGTCCTCCTCTCCCGCTTCAACCTCAGTGCTCCGTCATCAGCAGCCCTGCTCCCTCCCTCCGTCCTCCCTCTTCACCTCCACCACAGCCTCTCTGTTCCCTCCCTCCATCCTCCCTCTTCACCTCCACCACAGCCTCTCTGTTCCCTTTGCTCCTCTCCACTCCTCTCCCCTAACAGACCAGGCCTTCCTCTCCGCTCCTCTTTATCCCCCTCCAATCTCTGACCATCTCTGACCAGCGCTGCACCCACCCCCCTCACCACCAACCAACGTTGTCCTCCTCCAGCGCTCGCCTCCCCTCTCTTCTCTTCTGCCCTCCTCCTCCTCCTCCTCCTCCTCTTCTTCCTCCTCTTTCTTCTTCTAGTTCAGCTGTTGCTTTTATCCTAAGCCTCTTATGCTGCATTGAGGGCACATATTGTTATCGGTGGTTATGCTTGCGGTGACCTGGGCATGGCTAGCGTTCATTATCATGCTCCCCCAGTTCCCCCCTAAACCCCCCACCCACCCCGTCTACATCAGGCCATCTCGGCAGGTCCCAGAGCTGAGCGGAGCAAAGGTCGAGCTCCTCAAGGTGAGCCGGGCGAGTGAGCCGCGGCCGATCCCACCAGCCCACAGGCGCTGTTAGCGAGGACCACCAGCAAGCTGAGGAGGAACCGGGCAGGCTTTTTTTAATAAAGCCTTAAATTATGCACGCCAATAAGCAGGGCTTTGTTTTTGAATATTTATGAGGATCAGGAACAATGCAAAAGCAGCTCTTTTGTGTGCATACATTTATGGGGCGAGAATGAAGAGACGGGTGGCTGAGAGACACAGACAAAGAGAGAGAGAGAGAGGGGGGAGGAACAGAGAGAGGTAGGGAAAAGAGAGAGAGTGTAAAAGGAAAAGGTGTGTGTGTGTGTGTGTGTGTGTGTGTGTGTGTGTGTGTGTGTGTGTGTGTGTGTGTGTGTGTGTGTGTGTGTGTGTGTTTTAGAGACGTTTGTTTGTGTGTGAGAGGGAATGGTGGAAAATTGTGCACCAGACAGCGAGGTGAGAGCAGGAAGGAGAGCAAAAGCAAAGTGTGAACCTGGAGGAGGCAGCATAAATCTCATTCTGGTGCTCAGTGGCGAAGCTCTATAATTGCCTCTTTACTAGATTAGTGCCGCACAGTGGTGAGATTAACCCAGATCAATGTGGCGTGATGTATGTGATATTGCCACAAAAAAAATCTGCGATGAATAAGCAGGCGCGGAGGCGTCTAATTAGGGGGGATGTTTACAGTGCATGGCCGCCAAGAGGACAATGAGCAGAATTATAGGGAGGAAGAAGAAAAGGGTCCACTGGCTGGGCAGCTGCACAGCAAACGCAGGGAAAACACACACTTTGGCAATGACGCAAGACGTGAAGCATTGTTGAGACACACCGATGGAAATGCTGCAATTTTTATGGCGGGTCCATTTTGGGGGCAGTGTTCGCGGAGATGAAAAAAGATATCCAAGTTAACAGTCCCTGAAGTACACCTGCGAATGACCGTCCAGAGGAAAAAACACACACCCTCCTCGGATAGCGGGCATGAATAATTCACCAGACGGGCGTTTTTATTTTAATGCCCGCAGAAAGAGCCTTCCCACCCCTAAAAACGGCACGCTGAAAGCCCCCACCCCGCGCCTTCTCAGGGAAGCAATATCCGGCAAACACACACCAACAGCAATTTGAATCTTTATTTAGACTCACCATTAAATATACAATTGCGAGGGCCCATGATTTTGTCAGATGCAATTGCGGTTTGACCATGCATGACATGTCAGTTTGCCAACTTCCTTCCACAAACACAGCCGGACACGCAGGAAGAGTTACAGGGATGGATACGTGGCTATTTTCACTCTTAAAAAAAGAATAATTTCAGTCATTTTGAAAAAGAGTCGCTTATTGCCTCCACTATTTTACATCCCAAACCATTTTACATCTCAAAATCGAATATTTTTTGTGCTCACGCACAAACACACACACAGACACTCTCTACCTGTGTCTCTCTCACATGCACACTGCTACCATATGGATGAAGAAGCCATCTGTACTTAAACATTTGGCCTGTAAACAAGGACTACACTCACTTACACACACACACCACACACACACACACACACACACACACACACACACACACAGAGAAGAAGATAAATGTGCAAACGCACTACACGCTCTTTGTGTATATTACTGCCTCCCACGCAGCTGATGATGAATGACTTGGTGTTTGTCAATTTGTCTGTATTGTCTCGCTGTTGCCCGTCATCCCTATAAAAAGATAGGGCAGGGGGGACCTCCACAACACCACCCTGACCACTCAACCCTCCATGGGCCTTGGGGTGGGAACGGGGAGAGAGACACAAGATGGCAGTCCTCATTGTGTGAGGAATGAGTTATAAAAATCACCAGCCGACAAATGATTTTTTAATTAGCTTTGAAGTCGGCATGTTTAGTGGAGTTATGGCGGCGGCGTGAGCGGCGCCCTGATAATCTTTATCTCTGGCCCACAGCTGCAGACGCTAATGGCAGACACGGTGGACACCCTTGAAGGAAGGCGGACGGACGGCGAACGTGTGTGGAATGAAATGCTCAAGGTAAATAGGGAGAGAAAAGACGACAGGGGTGGGGAAAGGACAATGAGTGTATGGTGAGAGAGAGAGAGAGAGAGACAGAGAGAGAGAGAGAGAGAGAGAGAGACAGAGAGAGAGAGAGAGAGAGAGAGAGAGAGAGAGAGTTGAAATGCCACCACCATCATCAGACACCCACACATTCTCACCAGTCACACACACTCACATACAATGAGCCAACCCCCCTCAGACCCGAATCAAAGAAAATATTTGACACATCAAATCAGAGAGAAATTAATTCTGTGCTCTCTCTCCTTTTCATGGGTGTGTGTGTGTGTGTGTGTGTGTGTGTGTGTGTGTGTGTGTGTGTGTGTGTGTGTGTGTGTGTGTATGCCTGCCAGGTCTTCCTTTTGGCAGCTCTATTAAAACACAACAATGCAGAGTGAACTTTTAAATGGCAAAGCTTGCGGAAGAACTAATGTTAAATATTTCAGTCCAAATTATTTCCTTTTGCCTTAATTAGCACTGTGTGGGCATGTGGGCATTTCAAATTATATTATAACAGGGAGATTAAACCCAGAGCTGAATGTGACAACAGACAGAAGCCTGGAGACTAGACGGCACACTCTCACGTGAGGACCAGTCTCCAGGGCGCCCCCTGTCAGTAGGAGTAATAACATCCCTGTATGGCCCTCCATGGCCTACTGTGGGTCTGTAGTTTGGGCACACATGTTGTTGAGGCACATGATGATAGGTGAAGGGAGAGAGGGGATCACATCAGCCAGGGGCAGCGGCAACGTAACTCAATGCTCAGACCATAATAAATTTTGTCTCGTTCCTACGCAACACAAACGGTATGTCGATTGAATACGCTCGCATTGCGCTTTAAAAGTTGAACCGAGTTCAACGCTCAGCTTGCTCAACGCAAGAGTTACGCCAGCGCTGCCACTGTTCTGCTGCCGAACCATAGAGAACAATAGGAAACCTGCCGCTTGCCGCTGGCTAATGTGATCCCCGCCTAAATGAGAGTGCCGAAAAAAGGAATGAATACAGCCATGAGAAAAAGACTGATAAAGAGAAAAGAGAGAGAGAGAGAGAGGAAGAGTGATGAAGGGGTTAAGAGTTTAACATTTAGGTAAAACGGTGGAGGAAAGGTGAGAGCAATGTGAGAATGTATGAGACAAAATTAGGTGTTAAGATTTCAGATATAACAGCTGAGCTGAGATATGAGAGAGGGTGCAGTACAAGATACCAATTAATAACCGCTGAAGAAATATTAAAATGGATATGGATACTATTAGTACTGGTACTCAGGTGTATGTTGAAATCACAGACAAATGACACAAAAAGAAAAGCTCACAGATTGGACTGCAAAAAACTGCATAGTGACCAAATCACTCTCAGGAGACAATGACACCAAAGTGATTATCTTTGCCTAAAGAGAATTGTTGAATACTCAAACGATAGTTCGCATACATTTATAGTGCAATGCTATAATGTATACAATATACTAGTATATGCACTGTTATCTACAGTGGTAAATATTGTAATGTACGTTTTTAATACTGCAGTTCAGTTCTAGCCTCGTGAGACCATCCTGATCTCTTTCCGTTAAAGAGAATTTGGAGCAGTTCACCAAACGAACGTCCAATCAGCGGCATCCACAGATGAGATGAGCATAGCTATCGCGCAAGTTTTATTCAAATTAGAAAGTATTCCTTGGTAAGCTGGGAAGCTATGAGTCTCAGCCATGCAGCTGGGAGGAATGAACGACACAGACATCCTCCATGGCCGATTCCAGTTCATAATGGAGGAATATACTTTCTTCAGAAGTGTAGGGCCTACCGTGAAAACTTGATGGGAATTGTCGTTGATTAGGTTCATGTCACAAACGAATGGTAAGTTAAAACATCTTAACGTTAGTTACATTACCTAACTTAATTGTATGTTAAACAAAGGCATTAGAAGAACACTTTGTTCATCTAATTGGTTGATTTGGCCCGTCGATAACCAACAAAGGTGGTGATTGACAGATCGTTTATCCAATCAGCTAACCAGTATTTCCGCCCCTTCCCAAAAAATACTTTAACGGAAAGTTTCCAGATGGATATGCAGAGCAAATCCATCTGGCAGAGTCAGGTTAGTTCAGTTCAGCTTGTTTAAGGAGATCTGAAAGAGAGAGAGAGAGATCTGAGAGAGAGAGAGAGAGAGAGAGAGAGAGGGGAGAGATGCTGGCCTGTAGAGGCTGCGGAGAGAATGATGGAGGGAGGGAGTGCTGGTGTGAGTATTAGAGTTTGAGGCAGCTCTGTGTCTGTGCCTCTGATGGTGATGAATGGAGCAGGAGAGGAGGAGAGGACAGGAGGGGTGTGACGTGGGGGGATGGTGGCTCCGCTCGTCTCTGGTCTCTGCCCCGGCCTGCAGTGCATCAGCAGGTCAGTCCGTCTTTCTGGGGCGCGGCGGAGCGTGTCGCCCCAGGGTTACTGATGGGCCGTATTAATCACACCATCAGGGGCGCCGTGGCCGGCCGGCCGGACCGCGCCGGACCCGAGCACGCTCTCCGGCCCGACGGGCGGGCGCCTTCACCACCAATCTGGGCCCATACATCATCCGCACACCCAGAGCTGCCCCAACGGGGGGGCAGAGCAAGCACTCCGATCACTGGCTGGAGCTCTCTGTAGAGGCCGCCTCTAGGAAAGGCTTAAAAAAAAGGCCACAGCTGACTCCATGCTAATACCACATTCATAACTTTATAGCAGGATGAATTTGCCGCAGTGTTAATTTCGTCAGACGAGACGAGAGGAAATATGTTCGTCAACTACCTTTTTTTTTCATGACTAGGACGAGACGATGACGAGACGGCAGTAATGTCCTGAAACACTGACTAAGACTATCTTAAGATGCATTATTGTTGACGAAAAAAGACGAGACTAAAATGTTTTGCATGAAATAAAAACTAAGATAAAATCTCCCTTCATGTTAAGCCTACAAAATGAGAAGACAGAATATCTAGCTGTTATGTTTTTTAAAATATTCCGAATGAGTTTATACGCAACAGCTTTCCTGGAGGCTAGTCGTGCTGCTGCTGCAACCCTGTGGCTGCAACACGAAACTACATGGAACAAGAACACGAGATTTCTGCCAGTTAGCAAGCTAACTACCTAAGCTTTATGCCACAATGCTACATACCCAGAAGTTGAAGCTTCTCTCATACAAATTAACATCCCCCAGAATGTCTATACGAAAATGTTCAGCATGTAATGTCAACTATTCATCTAGTTAGACTGATGATGCAAAGTTTGCTAGCAAGTAAGCTAATATGGAAAGTTCGCTAGCAAGTTAGCTATGGCTAAGATGGAGAGTCTGTTTGGGGAATGTGTTGTGTTTGGGCGCATATCGCCATCTAGCGAGGCGGAGTAAAACATTATTAGTTTGGCCTACAACAGTGTTTCTCAAACTCTTTCAGTTTCAGGACCACTTAAATAACCCTAGCTAAAAAAAACTATACTATACTTCAACAGTGGCCTATAATTAGTCTACACAATAGGCCTACTCACTGAACCACCTTGCTTATTGTCTTTGCACTTTGCTTATTGTGTCAGAGGATTCATACTGTATGATTTAAATTGGCATATCTTACATAGACAGTGTTGCAGAACTGTTTGGATTTAGATACAAGTTATATTGCAAACAACTCATCTATATTATATTTTACCACGTCTGCTCGCGGACCACTTGGGATAGCTTGCAGACCACCAATGATCCCCGGACCACACTTTGAGAAACACTGGTCTACGAATATGACAGTGGTCCAGTCAAATCTTTTACTGTCTATGGTCAAATCCCAGCCGAGCTATAACTGTAGCTCGACTTACCTGTGCATGTAAACATACTGACTGACAAAAAATCAGAATGAGTAATTATAACAGACGAGTAGCCCTGTGGACACACAATGTTGTTAATCAGAAATAATTTGTTATAAAAACAGACTAAAATGTGTTGACTAAAACTGACTAAGACTAAGATACCTTTAGTTTTCTTTTGACTAAAACTAGACTAAAATGACGAGACTTTTAGTCGACTAAAACTTGACTAACAAAAATGATATTTGAATGACTAAATATGACAAAGACTAAAAAGGACATTTCGTCACAAGACTAAGACTAAGACTAAATTAAAAATAGGTGATAAAATTAACACTAATTTGCCGTGATTATGAGTTTAAGGCCAGTAAAAAAACATTGTTCTGTTGGAGCGGGTACTCCCCACAGAGACTCTGGGGAACTCTAAGGCTAACCCAGTTCTTAGACCAATACTGTTTAAATTTAACAGCAAGTTGCATCTATGCTTGTGGCCTTGTAGAATCGTTAGGCATTGATTAATTGTACAACCTGCAGTAAAATCATTAAAAAGGGTAGTATAGAGCTTTCGTTTTAAGTGGCCTTGAGCAAGAAATATATAGATTCTAAACGTATTTTATTAATAAGCAATTTTATTAATAATAGCAATTCCTATAATATTCCTATAAATAATAAATAATGATCATAAACCTAATGTTTAATCCTAAGAGTACTTATATCTGAACAGTATTCATACCTTTACAAGGACACTGTACAAATTAATTCATAGAATGGTCACATAGCATCAGTCACTAGTGCTACCCGCTTACTAGTGTCAGCTACAAAAGGATGTTAAAGGATCCTATTGAGTTATCTTTGGTTAATCACTGTGGTAATACAATGTGTGAAATCATTCTAGTATAGTCAGCTCAATAGGCCTTCCTGCTGGGGGTTTTTCCCATAAAATGGAAGTGGAGCATTTGCAATGAGAGCGATCATGATCTGAAGGAACACTGAGAATGAGGTGCTATTATGGCTATCTGTCAAGTCCCATCTGGTGAATCTGTGTCTGTTACAGGATTTACACGTTAGCTTCATTTTAGGACTCATCATCGCACAACATTGTTTACAGGATCACACTCTAATAAGACATTATTATGAAGGTTAAGGTCGCATGTGACGTGGATGTGTTCATAATGCATTATGTAAACATGTTGCGAGCCGTGTTGTGGGAAACGTTAGGGTTGGTGTCATGACGCTGTAATCACGTTCAGTGACAGTGTGTTAATCTTGCATGACAGCTCGAGTTTCACTGTCGTCAAATAAAGAATGATGATGATGTGGACAAAGCAGCCTTAGAAATCAGATTAGATGTAAATCCATCAGTAGGCCCATCCACTGTGTGCGCCTGGGCCCCGGCAAGAGACTGGAGAAGTTATGGCGAATCTGTCTTGTTTGCAGTTAACAGGAGAGAGGAGAACTGTGTGTGTGTGTGTGTGTGTGTGTGTGTGTGTGTGTGTGTGAGAGCGAGAGAGATAGAGAAAGTCTGTGTGTGTGTGTGTGTGTGTGTGTGTTTATCCTCTACGGTGAAGCGGTGCTCTGACAGGGAGTGAAATGTCTGGCTGTCTCTTTGGCACTTGCTCACTCTCACCTTAACACGTGCGCTTCATCACAGCGGCACTGCTGCTGCTACCGTCGCCGCACTTCATCGCTCCTCGTCTCCACATGCACGCGCACGCACGCACGCACGCACGCACGCACACACACAGACACACACAGACACACACACAAAGCTCCTGCCAGCTCGGCTTTGACTGCATGTGTGTTTGTGCGCATGGAATGATGTGCCTCTGTTTTTGAGACAATGATGTGTGTGTTTGCGTGTGTGTGTGTGTGTGTGTATGGACAGGGAAGGGCTTGTGAGTCAGTGTGTGTAGGAGCATGGGAGGTGGTGGTTGTGTGTGTCGGTGCGTCCATGCGTGTGGAGAGGTGGTTCACATGTGAGGAGAGGTGACAGCAGTCACAGCACTGCATGCGTGAGTCAGGGTGTGTTTGTGAAGATGTGAATGCCGTCATGGCCCTCAACAAGACAGTGTTAGAAAGGAATCAGCATTTATTTACTGTAGCGCAAGGTCACTATCTGATAAGCCTCAGTCTTTGTCATAAAAAAGCCTTCAAGGCATTTAAAAACCAGCCCTCCTACAAACAACCTAAACTATAATCACTGATCAATTTCCTCCATATTCACTACAAGTGGCACCTCAGCTTCTTCCAATACGAGGTTGGTTATTTATGGGGCCACCCAGCCGAGCTCCTGTGGAAATATTGGAGGTGGAGACTTCATTTTCGCTCGTCCAAGCTCTCTATTTGTTTTACATAAATCAAGAGGGCATTAACCGACACCTACAGATGACAACTCGATTTTGACATACTGTGGCCTGGCAAACATATTGATTTCTCTGTTTGTTTTGGGTGAGTCATTAGAAGCTGCTGTCACCACTGTAAAAGTCCATTACATAAAAATAACAGCACTCTGTGCTGCTCCCTCTAGTTTCCGGACTGGGCTCTTATTTTATGTATATTTTTTTATCTGGCCCGAGGAGCAAGTCTGTAAATAAAACACGCTCCGAGTGCTGTATTTACGCCGACGTCTGGTTCATCCTGTTCGTGACCCCACTTTCTCTAGTGAGAGCTTTTTACGGCGCCGCGAAGACTTGTCTGGGCCTACATCTCGCACACACACACACACACACACACGCACACACACACACACACAGGAAAAGCAAACTGGCGTCCAGCACCGTAGGCTGTGACCTACAGGCGCTTGGGTGTTCATTGATTACGGAGACTGTCGGAGAAAACTTTGAAAGGTTTCTCTGAAAGGTCACAGAGTGGGTTGGACTGAGATGGTGCGTGCTGGCGCTGGTGTTGGGTGCTGGTGTTGGGTGTGGGTTGGACTGAGATGGTGCGTGCTGGCGCTGGTGTTGGGTGCTGGTGTTGGGTGTGGGTTGGACTGAGACAGTGCGTGCTGGCGCTGGTGTTGGGTGCTGGTGTTGGGTGTGGGTTGGTCTGAGACGGTGCGTGCTGGCGCTGGTGTTGGGTGCTGGTGTTGGGTATGGGTTGGACTGAGAGATGTGTGCGCTGGCTGGTGTTGGGTGCTGGTGTTGGGTGTGGGTTGGACTGAGACAGTGCGTGCTGGCGCTGGTGTTGGGTGCTGGTGTTGGGTGTGGGTTGGTCTGAGACGGTGCGTGCTGGCGCTGGTGTTGGGTGCTGGTGTTGGGTGTGGGTTGGACTGAGATGGTGCGTGCTGGCGCTGGTCTTGTGCGCTGGTGTTGGGAGTGGGTTGGTCGCTCCTCTTATCTCGTGTGCTCTCACATGCTCTTCCTCACCCCCGCTGCTGAAGGCTTCTGTTTGCTCCGATGATGAGACGCCGCCCTTTGATTAGTGTGGTGACAGCTGTGGTGTCAGGGCGTCAGGTGGATCGGCTGCTCTGTGTTAGCGCTTTATTCTCTCTTGTGCACCCTCTCTGTCACTCACACACACACACACCAAGAGGGGATAATAATAAGGCATGGTGCTCTTCTTGGCAGAGCCATAGGTTGAAATTCAATTGGATTAAGTACTACTAAAGGGTTTGAATGTGTGTGTGTGTGTGTGTGTGTGTGTGTGTACATATTGCAGTGTTGTTTGTCTGTGTATCTTGTCTCTGTTTGCTTTTACAGATGTGTGTTTTATGTAGACAGAAACTCAGCCTGGTTAAGCCTATTCCCCAGTGCAAAGCCTTGCTGTATGTGATACTCATACACGCACAGAGATACTGTACACACACACACACTCACAAATAAGCTCTCGCTGTCGGGTTTGATTCAGTTCCCCAAGGTATACAGACGTTGCCATCTGACCTGAGCCTCTGCTAATCTGGATCACCTAAATCTGTCTCTCCCTCTCTCTCTCTACACTACCATGCATTTAAAGACCTCTGCTTTTGCACCCCCCACCTCTCTCTCTAAACTACTATGCACTTCAAGACCTCTGCTTTTGCACCCCCCCCCCCCCTCTCTGACCCTCAAATCGGCTTTTTAATTCATTTCTTCATTGTCCATTCGCTTTCATATTTCACTCGCTGCCTCCTCCTCTTCAGCTCTTCCGCTCCTGACGCGGGCACAATAAATTCCCACACCCGACTGTCTGCTCACAAATGAATGGAGAGGGCCCAGCCTCACTCTAGGAGGTAATTAAGTCCCGGAGGGGCTGCATGGGGACCACACACACACACACACACACATGTGCAGAAAGAGCAAAGCTGAGAACGAGACACACACCAAAAAAATTGGTTGGTTCTTCAGCTGATCCATAAACTCACTCTGAGAACGGGGGCGGAAAAAGTCACACCAAAACTCAAGGTCTTGACAGACCTAGAGTATTCATCACAGCTCCTCTGTGTCTTTTTGGGTTTGTGTGTGTTTTCACACTTTATGTGTGTGCTCGCTTGTGTGTGTGCGACTGTGCACACACATTGAACTGGTTGTGTTAATGTGTTTTCCCTCTCACGGTGTGCGTGTGCAGGTGGGCGCTCTGGAGAATGAGGTGTACGAGCTGGAGGAGGCCTACCTGAGGGGCAAGGCCCTGAGAGCCAGCCGCAGGCAGAAGGCCCGCCAGAGACGCCAAGCCAGGAAGGAGCAGCAGGTCGCACTCAAAGCCTCCTCTTCCTCCTCCACACCTCCTCCACCTCCTCCAGACCAACCAGCCTCCCCTGGCCCTCAGGATCCTCCCTCAGCGGAACCAGAAGCCAGAGACGCCGTCCCTAGCCCTGGTGGCCCTGACAGCACTAGTGCTAGCCAGCCCTCACAAGAATAAGCCCCCCCACTCACACACACACACACAAACACACACAAGCAGCAGGCAGTGGCTCTGCTGGCCTCCTCTCCTCTCCTCTCCTCCCCTCACCCCCTCTGCAAACACTCATCTCCAGCAGCCTCTTCTCCCCTCGTCCATTACTCTCAGCGGACAGAAATAAATGGACTCGCCAGCCTTGCCTTCACTCTGATTTAGGAGCCCTTTTTTAACACTCCTCCCTTGTTTACTTGTTAGACACAGCTTGTGTGTGTGTGTGTGTGTGTGTGTGTGGGTGTGTGGGAGAGAGAGTGTTTGTGTCTTCCCTTAGTGCAGAGCTGGAGATGAAAGACCTGGAAGCTTTCAGTGCTGTAGAGGAGGGGTGGCGTGGAGGTGGGGTGGGGCTGGGCTGGGCTGGATGGGAGTGTATTTTTTTGCATAAACAAAATGTGTTCATGCGAGTGCATCCTCATTTATGCCTGTTCATGCAGACGCTAATATAAAGCGGACTAACGTGGGGGCCTGCAAACAGAAAAATCCATATCGCTCCACTGCATAGTTGTGCTAATGTATTCCTCTTGCTCGGTGAGCTCGACGGGGAGACCAAAAATGCAGTCGGAATTATTTCTGTGGCACGGAGAGAACGCCTGGAATGGGAGCAAACGGATCTCAGATGAAATCAAGTGATGATAATCATGTGTGAACAGCTGGTTTGGAGAACAAACTGTTTACATACGCATGCTTACCCAACCAACCAGGCCTGCTTTAAGCTAAGACCACTGTGCAGTTAAATTTGCAAAGGCATGCACGCACACACAGACACATACACACACACACACACACACACAAACAAACACCAGACACTAACCCCCTCAGTTAAGTTGAAACTGCTCACAGATTGTGTTTGCAAACACCCACCTCTCCGGCTGTTATTACCATCTTAACAGTCTCTAGTAACACGATCATGGTAATGCAGATTGTGCAGTTCGGCTCGATTGATTTGGCCAGTGCAAACCCTGCGAGTAAACAGAATCGGCAGAGCCCCGCGTCACTCTCACACCGGCCAGCCGCATCGATCACCCCGGTGCTGCCGGCTTCAAACACCCAGGGTCCCTTCGGGGAAGCCAATCACCGGCATTCAGCAGTATCGACAAGCACATTCTCCCAATACTGCTAAATAATACACAACTCCCACTGCTCTGCCATCACCTCTCCACACACACACACTTGCATGCTGTACATACATACAGACAAGCTGGACTCTCAAATAGGTTTGAGCTTGCAAGTCCTGATAGACTGGACTTGTCATGATACTTCTCTTTGGCCAAGCAGCTGTGCAGCACACCCTCAGCAAGATCCTAGTGACACTTGTGTCGAAAATGAACAAGCCACATTGCTCATGGTCAGCAATTAGTGGAGGAGACATTTATTTGTACGCAGCATAAATTAATGGCATGTATCGAATGGTCAGATAAAGAAAACATTTGCATTGTACTGTATTGGCATCTTGTAGAGATTAATTATGCCCCTGGTGTTTTGTAATTGGTAAACAATTATTATAATCCCTACTTACACATACAATGAATTCATGCATGAGAGGACATTTGGGGCCTCACATAAGCTACAATGCTTTTAAGGGAGAATTGGATGGGTGTTTTTAACAAAACAAAATGACAATGTAAATCTGTGTGCAGTGTTAATTAGCTCTTTTTAGCGGGCATTGATCTTCTCTTCTCGCTTTGGGCATGAGGTCCATATTAGGTTACCCCCGTGACTGACGTGGAACTAAGCGTTCTGAAGATCGCTCTCAATTTTGAGCACCTTCACTTGTCATGGAGCTTGCAAGATTTTGTTCAAGTGGAATTTAAACATTATGAAGTCTGCTGTGATACGTTTACGTATTGTATACCAAGAGAGAATCTATAGTCTTAGAAGGCTATTTCTACCACCAGTGGTCTTGCATGGATGAGAAAACTACTGTGAAGACCGGACAGTAAATCAAAAAAAATCACAGATGCTCTTGTGACCACTGACTCAATAATCTTGCCAAGGGTGACAGGCCACACAGTTTAGAGAGCCATTAGTGGAGACGGCCAACATAAGCCTGAATGCTCCGGCGCCAGCTTCTGAGTTTACCCCAAAATGAAAGCCATTTCACGACTTGGATGCCCCAACAGAAAATCGACCCATGATTAAATCAAGCCAGGTAGGAGTGGTGAGAGCTTAGCAACCAGCCAGGTATCCTAACTCACCTCTCATTTTTTTCCCCTGAACCTTTTTTTTGTTGTTGCCGTTTCACCTCGTTTTACAAATGCCAGGAGCGAAAAACATAGGCCGATGTAGGAATGAAAATGCTAAAGAATTCATTCACAATAGACAGGAGAGAATTTGCCCCACTTTGAGAACAGATCAGGACTTCACACAAAAGCGTTTTTTTGAAATGCCATTTTGCCTCTGGAGGCAGATATCGTATACTATCATTTCGAAGCAAAATGAGTATACGAAAAGGCAAAGTGGGTGCGCAGAATTCCATGACAACAAGGAAACAAAAAATCACTGTAAAAGGTGAGGAAAAGAGAGGATGAGTGTGTGAAGGAGGGGGGTGTGGCAACCAAATGTATTTGACTAGCAAATACACACGTCAGCCAGACACGGAGCGCACGGCTGACAGACTACGTGCTCAAAGCTGCGGTTCTGTGGAAAGCACAGAAGACAGAGATGAACTGTTTGCTCTGGGCCTTGGGGAACGCACGGGCAAACAGCTCATCTGCCATGTTCGCAGCACTATTCGAGTCACAGCCACGCGGTCTGATCAAGATGTGGAACGTACTACGTCATGGGAATCAGCCACCTCAAAGTGTGGGGCTCTCTCCTCCCACACGAGTCCCAGAGACCAACTGCCACTCCAGATCAGCGCGCCAAAACGGGCAGATCCAAGCCCGCCTCATATCCCCATGCCTGGAATGTTGTGGCAAGATTTACATAGTCATTAAAGCAAGATTTCAATCTCGACGCCTTTGCCCGTGGGTGCATAAATTATAGAGACTTGGCTTTCCAAATGCTGCATATGGTTGTCGCTAGGAACAACATGGTAAATCATTTGAATAGCAAACTTCATTGATAAAGTTAATTGAAAGAATACATAGAAAACATTAACATTTATAAAAGCAATGGCTCTGGAAATGGGGATAAAGGGAAAGTAAGGAATGAAAGAAAAATAAATATAATAGCTATCATAGATGAAAGAAAATAAAATAAAAGCAATGCTGCTTAATTAAAGTATAAACGACAACAGGCCTAATGGTGTACATAGTTTAATCAAATATGCAAGAAAGTCACTGGGTTCTCTGAGACTGAAAAGTAATCAAGATATGGTCTATGGAAAGATGGTTTGACAGAATATTTAATTTATGTACACCTACATCAGGGAGTGGTAAAAAAAGTACACACAACTAAAACACTGAAAGAGTTCATCTTTACTTTCATTGAACAAAGGCTTTGATAGGTGACAGGACTCAGGAGCAGGTCATCTGACAACCTACAGACTGTCCAAAACTTCAACATGGAGTAGGCCTAGAACATGCAAATGATATAGTACAAAGTGTACAAAATGGTTTATAATCAGTTTTTCCATTAAGTTCTTGAAAATCCAAAAAGTGTCCCCCTGAAGAGATTTACACAACAAGCAATTACACCCTTTAAATCTTTATAACTTTTTCCATTAAGCATAAAGTGAAGCATTGCTTTTAAAAGTCCTGGTTCCCCAGGAGCACGATTCTGGTAAGTGTTTCCATCTTTTTCCATGTTTCCCTCACTACAGCAACAACCACTGAGGCAGGTTAAACTGAGCAACAACAACTGTGAAAACAGTGTTCAGGGGATAATCCGGCCCAGTTTGGTTCAACTCTCACCCTCTCCGCAGGCTCTAAACGCAATGCTGGATAAGTAAACTCTCTCCGCTCGGTGCGAAAGGTGCTGTTGGGACATGAGCAGAGCGGAGAGAACCCCCAATCTAATAGACTCAGAACAGCCTCATTGACTCAGTAGGGATTCCCATTGGCATTGAAATGACTGGCATTGAGCCCTCCCTAAATTGCAGATAACAGGCCCCTGATAACCAGGAAATGCTTGCAGAAGCTCAAAGCTCAATTCTGTCGACAAGGGCAAAAAAGAAAATCTGGATGTGTGTATTTGATATAAAGTCATCCCAGACAGGCAGGGAACTTTATCAGACAATGTGATGTCAATGTAGGTGAAAACACACTTGGTCATGAACTTATGCAGACAACACTTGTCATTACTAAGCCTACAGATGAGCATATCAATAAAAAATCAATTTATTTCTTTTTTACTTTAATGAAATTGACACAAAAGCATTTTGAGGTTGGTTAGATTTTAGCTTGAAGGTTAAGATTGAACCCATAAAAGAGTCAACTAAAAGTGCTGTATGCATAAGAGCATGTATTTTGCCATTCCCAGGGTTTGATTACTACATAAATAAATAACAAAACACTGACTAGTGAATCCAATGTTACATCATTACGCATTGCTTTCAAGTTTTAGTCATCAGTAAGTATTGATGATGTTTCTCCAATTATTATGCATCACCACTGTTATCCAACAACAGACATTGATGTGAATTGTTATCAGTGAAACAGAAAAACTAAGCCAAATTATGAACAACATTATTACATTTTAGCTGAAGGAACTATTCTGATCAGAGATCTCACATCATGTTGTGTTGGCTCTGTGGCCGTTTTCAGTGTAAACATTTTGAAAGTGAACATGTTTTATTAAAATAAAACGTATGACGAGCTATTGGTGGACCCCTTAGATAAAATGGAGATGTCTTGTCCTTGGTTGATCAGTGATGGATCTGCTCATTTCCCATTTCAGCCCACTGAGGCAGAATAGTTTCCTCAGTAAATCAAAACTTATTTGAACGCACAGAAGAATCCTTACACAAATTGTGTTTAAGAAATGTGATGAGGGCTGTGCAGTGAAAGCCGACCCATTTTACCATCTTTTCCCCTTTTCCTATCCCACTGTTGCTCTAAGCTTGCTGGGGTCATGGCCAGAATCACAACGAAATAGCTTTTAAATGTCTTATATACGTCAAAACCAACTACACTGATTACTTCTTGTAGCAGAAATTGCTTGTGTCAACTGCAACATGCCTTGCAACACATGGGCTATGCATAGCAATTTGTCACCTAAATGTGACGTGTAATTGTATGGCTTTTTTCTATGTTAATACATTTGAAAAAGGCCAGATGGAGTTTGTAATACATAGTAGGCGTAGACATAAAACAAGCACAGGCTATTGTCTTCACTGACCTCATCATGCAGCTTGTGTTTCCGTTTATGTTTTACACTCTGAACTTCTTAAATACTTTTCCTCATGCAGTCTCCTAGTCTTCATCAGCCCTCTCCTGTACATATTAGCTTCATTAGAACTTAAGTGGAAAACTAAACCTTGGCACGACAAAAACTATTTTATTTTCACAAAGGCCGGCGACATCACACAAGTGACACTTCATAATTATTCCCCTAAACACAAAGACAAAGTCAGTGTGTGCTGGGAAGTTCACTGCGTACGACAACATATTTTAGGACGATCGAAAGAAAGTGAAATTGATTGTGATGCCTTTGCGCCTATCCGCACACAGACTGAAGAGGTAGGATGATTGTAATTTGAGTTGTCTCCAACTGTTCTGGGGCTGTCAAGTATGGGAGAGTCTCTCTCAGGTCTTTAAATAGTTGGCGCAATGTTACCCAAAGTAAAAGAGAAAGAGTGGGTATTTATAACACATTTGTCAAGGATCATCTGCAGACATGTTCACTGCACTAGGCATGCTACTGAGCTTTGAGCTGACGCTGTTAGGCAGTCACCACATCTCTCAGATCTATCAAAGAGATCTGTACGACAGTCAGTCTCCAGACATGGGTGGGATGTCTGTGCGACTGACTGAATGCAAGAGGCTGTTGCTTTTAATGGCCGTCAAGACAGAACTGACTGTTTTAAAAATATATTTAATTGGTGCCGTTTAACAGAGAGTAGGAGCCACGGAGGACAAGTTCATTGTTTGAGAGGAGCAATGCTGACTATTGTTGTTGCATTCACTTTTGAGTGAAGATGATAAGAGGCCAATTCGGGAAAGTTAATGTGGTGCAAACTCATTTGGGGACAATCAGTGTCTTTTGAGCACAGAAAACACTTCAAATTACCATGGAATTTTTCCAAGAGGCAATCATAGCATAGAATAGGACTGGAATGTGAGGCCAGCAAGAAATTTAGCAGTTATAGATTGGATGCTGTTGAAGATTAGGGCAAAATGTCTGGAGGCATCAGTCTGTCTTGAGAGCGAGACTGCAAGCCAGGGCCACTTATGCCACACTCCTGCTCACGCCTCCATCCCTCCCCCTACTCCGAGCACCATGGCGTCCTCTGGCCTGGTCCATTCCATTATCGCTTTCAGATAATCACCCGTGGT
Source organism: Alosa alosa (assembly GCF_017589495.1). Classification (NCBI taxonomy): domain Eukaryota; kingdom Metazoa; phylum Chordata; class Actinopteri; order Clupeiformes; family Clupeidae; genus Alosa; species Alosa alosa. Next base: position 5,479,759 of record NC_063197.1, read on the forward strand.
GAGATCTTCAAAGGGGACTTGTTGAGCTCACCAGGATTACATCATCAATAAATCATTTGTGTCTTTATGTGCAAAGGACACCCCAGCATTCTAATGAGGAACGCTGTAATGATCCTATGCTGCTACAAACAACTGTGTATGTACGGTGTACTCTGAAGCTTCCATAGCGTCGCAACACATTTGGCCCTCAGCCACAGAGAGAGTGGTTATTCATCAGAGTGTACATCATTTCATCCATTACCAGCCCTGTGGGTGGATCCATGCTAACTCTGTCAGTTAGAAGGCATGTACCATTAGTTCCCTAAAAACTATGCCACTTGGCGGACCACTCCTCCTCCTCCTTCCTGAGTTTCCAGCATGCTGCAGATCTCAACGCCACCCCTCCAGATGGAGAGGGAAATTCTTTTATAAAGGGGCCGATATCCACGGGCGCAAACACCCTCAAATCAAGTGGCAGCCCCCTCGTTAATCATAACTGTGGGCCGGCACTGAAAATTTACATCCACAAGCACGAGGTAATGAATACCTCGCCAAGAAATGGGCTTTCGCAGTGGGGGTTAATGTACCATGCAGAACACAGGTTTATGTAAATACGCATCTGCTCTTTGAGCTCTGAATAATTTGTGACCCGGAGGTAAAGTTCTCTGTGTTTTGAAGTGCAATAAAGGTGTGTAGAGCTGCAATAGTAGGCTTGCGGTGAAATCTCTTTCCCAATTGGTCCTCTGTGATTTACTTTCCATCCTTTCCAGGAGCCAATATTTTTATTTTCTTTTTTGAATTTAACCGACGGTCACGGATTATTAATTTATCACTCAATTCTGGAGTCGGGTTACACCTTTGCTCAAGAGAAGTACACTCAATTCAGCTGTCTCCCTTCTTGTCAAAGGTTCTTGAGAAGCAGTCTGGTTTCAAGAATGGTCATTCTATCAAATCTGCTCTTCTTTGTCTGAAGCATTGAAAGTAGCTAAGGTAATCAGTTTTCCGCAGCCTTTGACACAGTTAACTTCTGAGAAGGCTCTTAATTGGGTTGCATCCTACCTCAAAGGACATTCATTCAGTGTGTCTTGGCAAAGTATTAAAGGTATTAAAGTCTCATGACCATAGGTATACCTCAGGGATCAGTACTTGGGCCACTTCTGTTCTTCAAGTAGTGAGATCATTCGGTTCCATGAATTTGTTGTCCATGTTATGCTGATGATACTCAGCTTTATCCATCTTTCCCACCTGATGACTACAAATTCTGCTTGGATTTCTGCATACCTCAGGAATATTTTAGTCTGGATGAAAGATCGACACCTTGAGTTTAATCTCCCCAAAACTGACCTTCTGGTATTCCCCGCTATGCTATTCTTCAAAAGATCAGCATCCAGCTGGGCTCATCTTAACTGACCCCTGCTAAAACACGTAACTTGGGGGTCACAATTGATGACTGACATTTCTCTGAGCATGTAGCCTCAGTCACAAAGTCAGGGCGATTTATACTATGCAATATTTGGATGATCAGACTGCATCTAACACAATATACCACACAATCCTTGTGCAGACATTGGTTCTGTCCAAACTGAATTTGCAATGCATAAAGTTGTGTAGTGTCACCATCACAGATTATTCAGAACGCAGTAGCACTACTGGTATCCGTGTAAGTTGATGTAGGCCTAACTCTTTTGTTAGTGACTCTTCATTGGCTCTCTTCTGTGGCCAAAATTAAATTAAACAAAAATTATGCAGCAACAGTGATACTAAAAGTTACAAACATATAATCTATGTTCAAATTTGAACTATTTAAAACATTTACTTTAAAAAAACGTATTGCCATGTCTGTTGATTACACAATGTACAATTCTTACCTTTTTGACACCCTTGAACAATCTTTCCAGTGAAGTGAAACATTATCAGGCTCATGGTAAAAACAGCACCTCCACATCAGCGGAAATCCTACAACAGGCAGTCATGTAGTGTGCACAGCACCCCCCTCTTCTCTGGTACCATCAGCTGTCCATAGTTGACCTTCCACCCGTCTCCTGTTCATTAATGATTCCCTAAAAGTAAATAACATTAGAGTGCAGCTTTGTATGCAGTGGCAGGCAGTTGAAAGCAAGCCACTCTGCTTGCTTTTCAGAGTATGCACCGCCACTGCTAACAAGCATTGCTAGTCATGCCACAGGGAAGACACGTATTTAATGAGAACAGCAGCATGAACCGACAGACATTGAACTTGTAGCATTTGGCACCTGTTCCTGGTTGCCAACCTGCATGGGAGAGGTTAGCATTTGCAATTAACATGCACTTCATGGGGTTTGTTGAATTTAGCCAAAAGCTTAAAAGCTGCTCTGACAATGGGTGGGTGTTTTGGTGCAAGGTTGAGGGCTCAGCATATGCAGAGGCTAACATTTTTATCCAAACCAACAAACAGCACTGAAGCCTCTGATTTGGACAGTAAAACAAAAGTTTAAACACCACATCCACCAACCTTGTTTTTTGTACTTCACCCCAATAAACCTTGAGGATCCATACAGTATGAGACCGGTGCTAAGGAGTGACATACACCAGGGAAGTACAGGGGTGCTATCAGTGATTAATTTAACTCAGTTTGGCTCCATCTTTACATGCTACCATACTCTAACATGATACAATACTTTGGGACAACTATTTATATTTTGTAAACTTATATCATCTAAATAGGTTTGAAACACTTCGGTGGAAACAGCCATTTTCAAACGGTCAGTGGGGAGGGTCATTGATTTCAGCCTTTAAACTTGGCATCTTATCTTTGTAGAAGCACGCTCTGAAATCTAGTCATCTATGATCAGGCCCACAGTAGGCTATCCCCATGACCCAACACCATTAAACCAGCAATCCATCGCTCTTTCAACAAAAGGGAATTCTATTCACCGAGTCAGAGATATTTAGGCATACAACATCAGCTCAGATGCTGATATATTGCCGCATTGAACTCTGGAATCTTCCACTGAAGCTTGCAGAGGCCTCTCTATCTGCTTTTTAACAAGAGGCAAATATGAGGACAACGCAGGCTTCTGATTCTGTTGGGTGATTTTTTTTTTTAACGGGGTGAAGATAGGAGCAATTGTGCCTGCCATCAACTTAGCACCAGTAGACACAGTAGAGTTCAACCTTTCATACAATGCTACATCCTTACATGCAAGTCCAAGCTGCCCCGACGCCTTAGTCAGCCATTTATCCTTTGTGTGCGTTGCCTCATTTAAGAACATTTGCTATGTTGAATAGAGGACACAATGACCCATGTAAGTTCTTGGCCTCAGTGTGGGAACAATGGTTAATGGAAAAGACTGACATTAAGTATCCTCTTTTGGAGAACACTGCTCGCTCTCTCTTGTGCTCCATTGGTTTGAACTTTCAGTAACATTTGTGGAGATGAACATTGATTTTATTGAATGAGTTTCATGAGTATTGGCCAATTTAAAGTGGCCATGAAATTGACTGAATTTGATTCAATATTCTACTGAGAATCAAACATCGACATGTATATGGCATTAACCAGCCTCGGAAAACAAAGCAGAAATGTACAACTTGAGAAACAAAGTTGGGCCTAAATGGCAATATTTGGCCGCACTTTTGCAAGATAGTACAGTAGTAAAAGGACAACATTTAAAAATGTTTTAAATTGGGTACACTGTTCAAAAGCAGTCTAATTGTTTTATCTTTCAAAATCTAGATGTACATTTAAGGAAGACAAATGAACACACTGGTAATAATGACTAATTGAGTTTTGCTTCTTTTATTGAAATAAAGCAAGTGAAATCATATTTAAAAGTAGAAAGTCATTATCTTTAAGTCACAGCCCTGTGTGTGCGTGTGTGACTTGCATTGATTTACAGGAATGAACCCTGCTCATATTTTCTTTAGAGAAAAAGGATAAAGATAAGAAGGGTTGACAGCAAATATAGTGTAGAGCCACTGAGAGCACAAAGAGAAAAACAAAAACAAAGGAATACACACGCATACTACATAAATAGAAAAAGAGGACTGCTGAGGAACATTCAAATAGGCTATTTATATAAATGATTTTGATGTATAAATATGTAAGGCTACACAAAAGACACATAAACAATAGACATAAAACAAACTCAAATAGACATAAAACAAACATAAAATCAGGTTTAAAACATACACAAAACGAATGAATGAATGCCTATTCTTGAGTGACTCATTTCCCCCTAATCCTGATCACTGGTAATAAAAGTAAAATACATAATAGCTTTATAAAAGCTGAAAGATAAGGTAACCGAAACCAACAGGCTTGTTCCCATTAAATGTTATGAATACTTTCATTTGTTAATAATTAAGGAAAACCACTACATCCCTCTATGAAGACAAAATATATCAATTGGTCAGTTACTGCATATCTATGCGTGTTAATTAAATGTGCCTGAAACGTTTAATAACAGATAAGTGAAACAAATGCACAAAAATTATCCTTCATGTTTTAAGCCAGACAATATTTGTCCAAGCTTTTGTTAAGATACACTTGAAAGTGTGGAAGATATTTGCTGTACCTCTGAGGATTAGTTAATGGTAAGTACTTTCTTAGAGCTTAAGGACCCACTGGAATCCAGGCAAGTAGTATTAAATGAGGTGTGTTGACGAGCGGCTGAAGGTGTGGTACTTCCTCTCAAACATGGAATGCAAGTTCACCATAGATGGAGAGTGGACAGCCTAGAGGAGGAAGGTTGGACATGAATTAAAACAAAAAGCAACAATGATGCATAAACACAGGTCTCTGAAGTTTGGCTTCATTAAATTTAACTAAATTTAATAGCCATGGGAGACAGCAAATAAGTGCTTTTGGGATGATGGAAAAGATTCTTTTATGTGCACCACAAGGAATTAAATCTCTAGGCCTAATGTTAATGGCCATTCCACCATTTACAAGGACAACCGATTACAGAGCAAGCCTGTCTATCAATTTAGCAATTTCATACATGTCAAAGCCCATCCTTTCACCTTCTCTCCCAACAGCTCTTAATAACAAGATGAGTCAGAGACTAAATTGAGAGGTGCACATAAAAGGACTTACATAAATATAAGGTGATTTTTGGTTGTGGCACAAGGTTACTGCCGGAGAACAATGCACAGACACTTGACCATGCTTTGCCCTCGAGCACAGTCAAAAGCGGAATGTGGCCAGTAGTGGCAGATCCGAAAGCCTGCTTGAACACCACAGGGTGAGATGGGGGGACCTGAAGTAAGAAGCCATTTCAATCCACCACCACTCGTGCGACTTCAGTTGGTGTGCCCACCATCGGTTAGTTCCCCTTAATGACCAGTGGCACCACCGGCAGGTGAATCACACGGGGGCCCTTTACCACTTGCATTAACGAGACACACAGCACCTCAGACCAGGCGGATGTGGCGGGAAGGATGGATGTATTGTAATTGGGAGGTCGTGTGATCACTGAATCTAAATGGGGAAGTGGACAGGAAAAGATTCTGTCAATGCTAATGTCGTCTGTAGCCATGCATTTTCTGAGCCCTGTTGAGCAATGTCATTTTCCATTGTTGAATCTCCCGAGTCCTCCTTCCTGTGCAGACATATTCTAACCTCTGGAATAACAGGCACCAGTCATGGCATTTAAGGATAATCATGGATCATATTTGAAAGTTACTTACATTTTAAAACGGATAAAATCCAACAACACACCATGTCAAAGCTACACCAATCCTTTGATTGGCGATTTTTCTTTTTGTAGAGATGCTATCGGATCTGTATCTGGTCGGGTTAGCGGCAAATTTAATGCAAGTTGTAATCTATGCTAGTTGCATCAGGATCCTCTCCTGATACACGTTAATGCCAGGTGTAAAGGGGACCCGAGTCAGGTTACTGAGACTTATGAAAAAGTGCATCAGCACTTACAATCCCTTGTACTGTTTATCAATCCAGCTGGCAAGCGACAAGAACGATAAACCCCAAAAGCCCAGCTTGGCTCAAATGCGCCACAATAAATTCCCACTATCACGGTCGCCCGCATTCCAACGTTTCGTTGAAGCTGCATTTGGCAGACGGATGCGGCTTTATTGGATTAAATTAGCTGTAGAATGATTAAATCGCCAGCACAATGTTCATTGCTGTAGGTGCTGTAGATTAGCTGGCGCAAGGCCAAAGCTGGGGATGACAGACAGTGAAGGCCGCTTCATTGCTTTGTCCACTGCACAGGGTTAAAACACACACTGTGCAGTGGGGGCACTGGCATTTGCCCTTAGTATTAGTAGCCCATATGCCAGTAATGAAGATGGAGATACACCACGTGTGTGCCAACAGAGCCCAGCCAGAAGGAGTTAGAGACAGTGCCATCATTATGCCCGCTATTGTAAATATGGGTCTACGGATTATAAGAGCGCACGCACACAGACAGACACACACACGAGGCAGACTGGAAGCCAGACAGAGAACAGGAGAGCGTAATGGGAGAGGGAGAGAGAGGTGTGTTGTGCTCACGTCGTGTCTACAGGAGGGTCTCCCTGCGGCCCGGGGGCCTGGGCACCTGCAGGTCCCGACACACACTCAGAGGGGACACTGGGGTCAGGGCCGCTGTGCGGTAGGCTGGGGTGGGCGAGCGAGGCCCGGGCTCTGCTTGATTGGGGGGTTCAGGGGCGGTGTTTTCGGGACTGCTGGGCGTGCGCACGCAGACCGGCACGCCGCGGGGGCGAAGGGGGTGGTCCAGAGAGTTGGAGCGCTGCACCACCGCGTTCTTGGTGGGGCCGTTGAGGCTGAACGTGGAGGCTGAGCGCGCCATCTAAAAGCAGCGCAGGGTCATGAGAGACAGCAAGAGATAGAGAGAATAAGTACAAGAGCAGGGAAGAGCAAAAAAAAAAAAAATAAAAAAACAAGATCAAGAGCAAGCAAGCGGAAGAGAGAGAAAGGAGAGACCAGGGTTCCTACACATTTTTCATTTCAAAATTCCATACTTTTTCCATACTCAAATTTTCAAACTTCTCAGTACATTTTTTGGACCATATTCTATGTCAATGGAGCGTTCTACTAGCATTGTGAAGAGCTGTATAATAATGTTTATTATTAACTTGGTAGCCCTTGGATAATTTTTTTCGTTGGGGGAAGTGCTGTGTTGGAAGGTGCACTCACATTTTTAGTTCTCTGTAGATACAAGCATAGCCTACATATGTTGGACACTAGTGCACTGCTGGCAGAGGCCTCAGAAATCACCATAAACAATATTATTTGTTTGCAATTACAGTTTATCAGATAATGCAGTACCCATGTCTTGGTATCTTTTACAAAATCAAAAAAGTCTACCAGTGTTTCAGCCGAAAATAGCACAGCTACGCAAACATACCAGTGCACAATGGTGTAGGGCACTTGCATAGAACAGGGGTTCTCGATTTGGTTTTGGTACCAGGGTCCCCTTGTGGGAGAATTTTTTTTCTGAGGACCCCCATATAATTGTATGTTGAGTGAAGTGATTAGTACTGTAGATGCAATAGTCGGGAAACACAAATATTTCTCCTTACTCTTGTTTATTTTTTCCATACTTATCCAGACTGGAAATAACTAAAATCAAATTCCATACTTTTCCAGGTTTTCCATACTGCGTAGGAACCCTGAGAGAACCCTGAGAGAATGTGACCACCCCTATGGCATGTAGGACCAGGTCAGAACTCTCCCTTTTATTGAGGGTAACTGAAATATTTAGCATTTTTGTGATTCATATCACCAATCTTAGAAAAAGAGGAGAACATTTGCAGCAACCTTTTCAAATGCAGGCTTTTGAGAAGAAAGTGCACATCTCAAGGTGCTGAAGGACACAAACACTCCTGGAAAATCAATGACTGAATAAAGTGACACCAGTTAACTCCTTACAGAAACGCCAGACAATGTAAGGGATAAAAGGTTTTTCAAAGGCAAAGACAAAAACTATGCTTCTTGAATTATCTTAAGAAACTAAAATTAAGAGGACATAAACTCTTTTTGAGATCACCATTCAAGCACAAGAACTAGAAATGGACAAAACTTCTGCACAACTACTAATGTACTGTGCCATTATGGAAGAATACATGTGCCTACTTGAAACAAACATACCAAGTCATCAAATCTTTAAATACCTTAACACCTACAAAGTATTCAAGGACACTTCTCTGTGCATATACTTAAGTACTGATGTAGAAAATATAGCAGGCCCCATTGCATTTTCAACACTAGAGGAAAAGAGGATTTCAAGGAGGTCCTCTCTCTCTCTCTCTCTCTAAACAGTCTCGCATTTATCATCATCACTGTTCGAAAAATCACAGCAACCTTGTTTTCCCCCATCTAAAGACAATTCTACCTCACTGTGAGATGTTTTTGCTGTCAGAAAGTGAATATGCTTCTACAACCAACTACAATAGCTAGTTCTGTAAAAACAAAATGACATAGCCAAAAAAAAAGAAAAAATAAAGTAAAAAGGCATGAAAGACATGAAAGCCCAACATTTCACAAACAGTGTTTCTTATCTCTCCTTTAAAAGTTAAAACACTGCTGTGAGGACCCAGGCATTAATCAGTGGACACGACTTCACACAAAGTGGACACAGATGTGTGCATTTGGGTCTCTAATGTTTACTCATTTTGCTGTTGCTGTTTCTCAGTGCTCAAGCTCAATCACTCAATCAGTGTCTGACATAATATCTCTTATTATATTTTTTTTTTTATACGTTTATAGTTTTCTCTGCCCCATTATGACCACTTACTCTATCTAATAGCAATCACCGTCTACTTTAAAACAGTGTTGCTGGTCGTCTAATCAGCTATGATTCGCTGAAGCATGAAATAAAGAAATTTCTCATTTTATTAGCGAATCTTCTGCACTTTCATTCCCAGGGAGCAAACATACTAATGGAAATATGCACCTGTACTGCAGGTTGCTTTGCATGAAAGCATCTGCTAAATGATTAGTCTGCACAGACTTTGCTTATGAGGAAAATTGTGCACGGTGTCTATAGCAGTATACTTTCAGCTTCAAATTGGAGACAACGGCAACCTGTTCCAGCACCTTGTGAAGTAAAGTCTGATTTGGCGGACACTGAGCAGTGTGGAAACGGACAGATGGAGAGTGATAGAGAGGGAACCTACAGCCAGGGTGGAGGTGCTCCCGGCACGGCTCATGTGTTCGGACGCCAGGCCGGGACTCTTGTCTGGAGTGCTGCTGACCATGAAGGCCCTCTGGATCACACGCTTGGGGGTCTTGGTCAGGGAGAAGGCCCGGGTGACCTTGCATGCGCAGGCAGACATACATACACACACACACACACACACACACACACACAAAGTGTCAATCAATTAGACAGGGAAGCACCCGCCAACACTGAGACATGACGCTGGCGTACTGGTTCAACAGTTCTATGACATACATCACAATGCACATTCAGGCTAAATATCCTTCATACGAGAGCATCTCGTGTCCTTCCACATCTGATCTGAGGTCTAATGCTGAACTTAAACTGTGGGGAGTAACAGGGCCAGAGCTGGGCTTTGGGATGGCTGGCATCTGAGAGCCAGAGGCATCACACTGATTACCAACGGAATACATGACCAGGGATGAGGGTAGTGTGATCTGACACACACACACACACACTACAAAGACAACAAAGCTTAGGCACAGCCAGCAAACACAACAGTGACACACACACACACACACACACACAGACAGATCAAACCCATAGAGTATACACGCCTTCCCACACCCACACACATCCACCTTCTTTGATGTCTTCTTGATGGCCCTGGAGGCTCTGCTCAGTGTGCTGTCCATATCTTTGGTGCTTACTTGGAGGGAGTCGGGATCGGTGCACTGGATGAGGTCCTCCTGGTGGAGACGGACAGGAAATAAATAAATAAGTCGGCGCGGGGCCTCTTTCTGCTTAGCTGTCAAAACGCAGGGAGAGAGTTGAAGGAGCCGCCGTCCGGCTTTCACAATCAGCCCCACGGTTCATTGACATTCAGATATATATATATATATATATATATATATATATATATATATATATATATATATATATATATATATATATATAGAGAGAGAGAGAGAAAGAGAGAAAGAGAGGGAGGGAGGGAGAGGGGGACAGAGGGAGAGCGAATGAACACAAGGGAGAAAAGGGCAGAGAGAGAGAAAGAGACAGAAAAAAAACCACAGAAAGAAAAAAAAGGAGGAGAGATGGAAACAGTGAGAGTGTGAGAGGGATAGAAAAAGGACATAGATAGAAAGAAAAAGGACAGAGAGAGGTAAAGGGACAAGGGAAGACAGACAGGGTAACAGACAGACAGAAGGGAAGGAGAGAGAGAGAGAGAGAGAGATGGCAAAAGAGCAAGCAGGCACAAGAGAACAACAGAAACTGACACAGCCAATGCAACCACTAGAGAAGACTTTGGTACATAACAGAGTCAAACATCGCCACCTAGTGGCAACCCTCCATGCAGCTGCAGGTGTATGGGCAGCAGACGGAGGGCCTGATGCTAATTATGACGGGGCGAGACGTATATATCTGCCTGAGCGCAGGGAGCCAATTACACATGCATGTTCTGCTTTGGGCTCCGCGGGCTGTGCCTCGGGGTCCGATAATGCCATCTTTGTCTGAAGTGTAAAGTTCAAGTTCAATTCCACCTCTAATTACATTAATCTGTCTTCCAGGCTAAAGCACAGCAGACAATCTAATAGGATTAAAGTGGGCAAAAAAGAGACCCTAGCACTGCACATCGTGGTAATTTGAAGGCCTAATAATAAAAATAAATAAATAAAATGAAATAAAGGGCTGGTGTGCCAATGAAATAAATAATTCCATTTGCAGTTGTCCTTATCAACTTTAGGGTTGTGTGTGTGTATGTGTGACAGTGCAAATGTGCCCTAGTACCTAAGAAAATGTGTGTGCGTGTGAATGAGAGAGAGAGAGAGTGAGAGAGACAGGGAGAGAGAACATAGTGTGCATAGTATAGCACATTGGTTCCCAAAGACTGGGTCGCGACCCACAGGTGGGTCGCAGGAGATTTTATTTGGGTCGCCAGCACAATTTATGTTGTGTAGGCTAATAGGCCTAGCTTATACCATTTAACCAGGAAAGCTATCAGTTTTCTATTAGGATATAGTTTGTTTACCACAGTCACGGCCCTAGAATAGCTCTGAAACTAGGGGCGAACGCGCCGCAGAGGGGGCAGCGTGCATCTCATTCGCGAAAATGAAACATTTCTGTGGGCTTCTGCCATGGACCTCGCAGTTGCAAAATCAGCATGAACATTAACGGACAGCTGCTTCCGTTGACCGATTAAAATCTAGTTACCATGCCGTCAACTAGAGATGCACCGATATGGAATTTTAGGGCCGATAACGATAACCGATATTTATTGGTTTGTTGTGGCCGATACCGATACAATAACCGATAAAATTACTCTTGAAAAAAAATTGTGAAAAGTGGGAAAGCATTTAATAAGCATAATTTTATTGCAGTAATTTTATCTACCACCAAATGATGGACAGAACTCATAATAGTCCTCAATAGTACGGCAGTCAACAACATAACAGTAGCCTAGCCCTACAGTATGTGTGGCTCCTTTAAGTCAACCTGACGTCAGTGAATTGCGAGTGGCTAGAGAGTTTGAATCGTTTTCATTTAGGACTAAACGCTCATAAACGGCTCAGCTTGGAATAAGCTACAGTATAGCGACCAAATCAGAGTTTGTGAGGGAAACTTAGGTTTAGTTTCAACTGCGGGTAACTGAATAAAGCTGCAACTCCTCAGACTGTATCTCATGTCCGTCTACTCTGTTGCGCACAACCTGCTGCAGCAGAAATTAAAGGCGTTAGCCCCGAAGGTTTTAATAACTTATTATGATGACCTGTCTGGAACTGAAGCACGAATGGTTAGCATATTTCTAGATAATAATACAAAACCCAAGCTAAAGTAATGCAAATATAATACTAAAACACAACTTAGAACTAGGCCTACTTATGTACTCGTCCCACTAACGAGTTTGTTTATTTGTTTCCCGGACCAGCGCGGTAAAGTGCTAACACACCAGCACAAGACGGCTCTAGATAGGGCTGAGCTCCGCTCTGTTAAGGTTAAATGGCGGATCAATCACGAGAGGATTTTGAGATGCACAGATTCCCAAATGAACGCATATCCACAGATTTTGTTAGAGTGGTGAAATACATTCACACCGCTGACATTATATTGAGGAAAAGTATAGCCAACCAAGCTCAAGTAGGCTAGCTCAGTGTAGCCAGACGGACCTTACATAGGCCTATATTAGGACTTTAAAAAAATATCGGCGCAAATTATCGGCCAGAATTTCTCTGCAACGCAATGTAGCTTAATATGTTGAAGAGTGACGATTGCGTAGAATGCAAGAATATCACCAAACTTTCGAATGCGCATTAAAACATTATCTTTTAGGTAACTTTCCACGCTGATGGTGCCCAAAATGCAACACAACTGTGTTCAAAGCAGGATGAGGAAAACCTGAGGTTGTGTGTTTGTACAAAACTGAGCGAGAATTTTATAGCTTTGAAAATATTTAACATTGTTTCATGTGTAATTGAGATTGCAGAGTTGTGGGAAACTGAGTCAGTGCATCACCAATCCCTGTATTAGTAGTGGTAGTAGGCAAGACATAGGCGCTATTACGCATCTAGATATGGCACTGTAGAATGGTTGGTTGGGGGGGCATATAAAAGTTTGAGAACCTGTGGCCTAAAACAATATTGGTGGTTGCATGTTAGATATGAAGTGAAATGGTTCGCGAGGGTCTGTCATTTTTAAAAAGTGAGTCCCCAGAAAAAAAGTTTGGGAAACACTGGTATAGCAAATAGTCTATGTGTGTGTGTGTGGGAGAGAGAGAGTGTGTGAAAGACACAGAGTGAGAGAACATAGTGTGCATAGTATAGCAAATAGTGTGTGTGTGTGTGTGTGTGTGTGTGTGTGTGTGTGTGTGTGAGAGAGAGAGAGAGACAGGGAGAGAGAACATGGCACCAAGAGGAATGGCATCCAATTTCAATAGTGTGTATAGTATAGCAAGTAGCGTGAGTGTGTATAGTATAGCGAATAGTGTGTGTGTGTGTGGGGGGGGTGCAATGGTCACTCACTGCGTCGGCCCTGCAGATGGTGTTGGCCACTTGGCGGCAGAGGGTCTTGAGCCACACCGACTTGTGTGTGTCCTCAGCCGTCAGCTGGAAGCTGAACAACAGGTTCTCCTGCTCAGTAGGGGGGCGCACTACCAGCGCAAAGGCATTCTGACACTCTGGAGGAAAGACAGATAGACATACACACTCATGAGACAAGGACACAGAGAGGGACTAGCAACATCCAGAGAAATGGGCAGTATACATATATGTAGGTGTGAGAGGGAGGAAAGATGTGCATCAGAGCTGATTGATTGGGGGTGGGGTGGGATAAGCTACACCACCTTCCACAGAGGAGGGCTGAGCTTTACCACACCTCTCCCGCCCCCATAACCATTGTCTGTGTGCATATCTTTTTGTCTGTTTTTTTTTTTTTTTTTTTTTTTTTAAGAGAGTAAGCTGTGTGGATAAAGCCCTGACAGGAAGCCAGGGCAAACATTCATCAGCCCTGTCAGGGGAACTAAAGGAAGGAAGCAAGGAAGGATGGATGGAGTGAAGGAAGGAGGGTAGGAGAGAGTGGGGTGAACACAGCTAACATTACTGTTGCCCTCTCCTGTCTAAACCAAGAAAAAAAAAAATGATGAAAACATGTGAAAGCAAATGTTAAAATACATGCCTTACTAATGTTTAACACAAGAAAGGAAAAAGGTGTAATGAATAGGTGTACCCAGATTTATCTCCATTACCCTGTTTGTTTTAACAGAGCTTTGTAGATATATATATAGATAGATAGATACTTTATTGATCCCCAAGGGGAAATACAAGAAATTGTAGATATCTATGGATTTTAAATTATTCATCAAATCCATCAAATTCTTACGCAACTACTTGTGGCGCCAACTGATGATCCCCAGATTTGAGTTGTTTGGGAAGCAGAGTGCCAGTTTACTGAATTCCCACACACAAGTATCAAGCATTCTTATGTGCTCAACTGGCCTCCTGTTCACTTGTTTCAATTGAGTGCCAACAGAAAAGAAAGCGAATGGAAACAGAAAACATCAATGTGATGCCATCTATAGTGATGCCAACCATTTTCATGAATGCTTCCAGAATAGGGCTAGAACTAACAACTATTTTGATATTAATCTGTTGATTGTTTTCTCAATTAATTGAGTACTTGTTTAATCTATAAAACGTCATAAAATGTCTGAGTGTTTCCCAAAGCCCAAGAATATGTCATCAAATGCCTGGTTTAATCCACATGCAGAATGTTTAGTTTACCGTTATAGACAGTATAGCATGAAATATCTTGGTTTAAAGGGTGGTTCAGGATTTTGGACATAGGACCTCATTTCCAAGTTAGCAAGTGTGATATTTATCAGTCGAGACCATTTTCAACACGTTTCATCCAGTCTTTCTAGTTGCAGAGTTCGCAGGTGCTAGGCTAGCGCATGTCATCAGTATGTTTTAGCCTACCACAGTGGTTCTTAAACTGGGGGCCAGAAATATTGGAGGGGTCCCGAAATGATTTGCATGATTTGTCTGGACATTTTGCTAAAGATTTTTAGCCAAAGGTTGCCATTGACATAATGCCTTTGGTGTTGACATAGCCTACCTATGAGAAGACATTTTCTGCCTCTGCTTCCAATGCCCATCTCACAACATTTCAAAACCAAATTCTGTCGGTTAGAGAGAAGGGGGTCGCGAGACTTGGCACATGTTTATTTTTATTTTTTTTTTTATTTTTTTGATCGCATTACATTTTGAGGGACTAGTTTCTTAGCAGCGGCAGAATTTTACTTGCTCCAGTTAGTAGTACTGCGCCGAAGAGTAAACAGAGAAGCGCACTCCAATCGGGACACCTAGTAGTAGCCTAGGTAATAAGTCCGCCACTGCCTTTGCTTAAATGCCTACTTCGAACTTCAGGGAACAAAGTATAACTATTGCATTGCGGTGCAAGGGTAGTTTTATTAAACACTATTCTATCAACACAGACATTTACATCGATTATCTGGCATTAGAATTTATTTGCCTCGGGTGTACTGTGAAGTGGGTAAGACTGTTTTTAGTGGCAGGCTAACACATACTGTTGACTTGCGGACAGGATGAAACGTGTTGAAAACGGTCTCCACAGATAAATATCACACTTGCTAACTTGGAAATGAGGTCCTATGTCAAAAATCTTGAACCAATCCTTTAAGGAGAAAAAAAAATCAGAGAATTTTGGGGTTGTTTCTTCAGAAAATGACACAAACCCATTAACTTTTAGTTGACAACCAACTGATTTGAATACATTTATTTGTTGCTGTTCCTGAACTACCCAGGTGCACATGTATGCTATTTATTATAACCACAGCCAGAGTGCATCTTCAATGGGGAACAGAGAGAAGCCGTCTACTGCACAGACATGCTCATTAAGGCCATTAATTTCCATGACATCTCAGGTCAACCACAAATGGGTTCTTGGAACATACATGCCATAAACCATAAGACAAAGAGGAAGACTGTTGGAGCACTTGTTGCTAGGCAATGGAACCGAGCTGCTTTCCTTATTTCCTTCTACATGCTTCTGCGTCAAACAAACTAAGTGGCTGGTTCAAGGAATAATCCAGCTTGTACTTTTGTGAGGCTCTGAGGGTATTCTGTGGTTGAGGTTGCAAATGTATAGCTTGTATGTTTGTGAGGATCTGAGGATGTTTTGTGGTTGAGGTTGCAACTGTATAGCTTGTACACTTGTGAGGATCTGAGGATGTTTTGTGGTTGAGGTTGCAAATGTATATATATATAGTATATATATATATATATATATATATATATATATATATATATAGTAGTTGAGGGTGCAAATGTATAGATAAATTCTGTAAATAAATTATATTTTATGTTTATAGTGGTCACCCTCTGATAAATGCATGTCAGTAATGGTAGTCTTTCATTAACTACTAATAATTAACTAATCAAGTTTTGAGCTACTGACAAGTTAAACATTTTGTGTAGCTTTTTCCTTTTTAAATCAGACATCACATACAGCAGTGTTGAATATTGTCATTTCAACAAATTAAGGAGATATGTTTGTTGGTTTTGTGTTTTCTAATGTTGAGTGTGTGGTGGCAAAGGGCCGAGACTTACCTTCTGTCTCCTGTAGGTCCAGCACCCGTCTGATTTGAGACAGAGGCATGAGGGCAATGTGCTTGAGCTGAGCAGGTGGGCGCGTCTGACCCAGAGGACTCCGGAACGTGTTGATGACCTTGTGCCGCTTCCGCGCAATCTGTCAGGGAGAGAGGAGAGAGGAGAGAGGAGAGAGGAGAGAGGACAAAAAGGGAGCCAGAGGAGGAGAAATGGAGAGAAAAGATAGAGACCGAGACAGAAAAGAGAGAGTGAGACAGATTAGTAGAGAGATCGGGTGGAAGGCTAGACAGATGGTTTGCCAAGATACCACATTCAACATATAGCCATGTTGTCTCATGTTGTCTACCTGTGTGTGTGTGTGTGTGTGTGTGTGTGTGTGTGTGTGTGTGTGCGTGACAGAGATCTGTGGTAGCTGCGACAAATCAATAGTGCCTTAACGAAAGTAAACGATCCCCCTCATTATCCTCCCTTTAATGATCTGGCGCTGTGGCCAAGCTGACCAGGGCTTAGGGGAGGAGAGGTGGAGTGGAGGAGTAACAAAGGAGGGATGTGGGGGAGGGGAGCCATATGAAAGCGGGGTGGGTGGTGTTGGGAGTTAATCAATGAATAATTGAAAAGTGCAAGCCCACTTCTCCCCACGCTCATTACCGGCCCAGTCCGCCCCTGTGAGACAGGTGCTGCAGAAACCGCTGGTCGGTCAGCCGGCCGGCCGGGAGGACTCCATTCACCAGCGCGATTGCTAAATTCCACCCACCCCAGAACACCCCACCCTGCCCGATTCCAATGCGAACCCTCGCTAATTAGGAAATACATAAGAAGCTGTGTCAGCAGCGATAGACTGCACACACACATAAATAATTCACATTCTTTAAAACGGGGACTGTGCTGCTGCAGCAGCACCCTCGAATTTGCACTTTAAGCATCTTAAGTCCATGCCATCTGAGGAAGGACACAAGGAGAGGTTGAGTGGGTGCCTTTCAATGAGCCGTACGAAGTGTTGCTCACGAAGGTGCGTGTGCACATGTAGAGTCATACAAGTCAGCGTGATATCATAGCATGTGCCGTCAAGTGAGTGATGTCTCCATAAGGCAGCGGGCCTGAACAGATTGGCATAGCATTGGTATGGAGGAGCAGGCTTTCCAGTTCATGAGAAATGTTTTATTTAATGTTCGCCAGGCTCCACTGCTTCTCTGACAGGCATGCTGCAGCATACCAGTGACATCAATCTCCCTGCTAAGCTGGAAAACGGCAGAGCGCTGTGGGCATGCAGCAAATGAGTTCAAAAAAGCTACGCAGCAGCAGGCATCTTATCCTTTTATGAATGCAAACAAATCTGGATGGTAGTAGATAGTGTTTTTTCAAAAGACCCAAGCTGGCTGGGAGATAGAATTTTGGCATCACTATCTAAACAAACACACTTTGTGTCCATAGTGAAGATTCAGACACCTTGACCGAAGCACAAACAAGCGCAGTCTAATCTAAGTTTCAAAAATTGAGCATTACCGGTAGTTATTTCAAAAAAGCAATATACTATTTTAATAATCATAAATATTCATTAATGGCTCCTCTGTGAGGTAGTCTAAAATTAGAATTGGGATGTGGTAGAGTCCGTTGAGAAGAGTGCATTGTTGCTATGGTTGTCGTGTCAACAGTAACTATGACATGCAGCAAACATGTGCTCTGGCTGACGCGGGAAGCAGCAAGAGAGGATGTTTGTCTTTGAACCGTCATCACAGCGCAGTATTTTATGGTAAGGTGCTGTTGTGTTAAGGACAACAGGACTATGTCATGACTTGTGGAAATGGGATATTATTACTGTAGTGAAGACAAAAGGATCACAGTTTTGCAGCGTTGTGAAGAGAGTACTGTTACAGCAAAGGCAGAGATCGAAACTATGATGAAACAATGCGATGACTGTAGCACCTTGCGTTGTCAGGGGAGTGTTGCCACAACAGAGCAGTCGGGGCAGGTTTTGAAACCGACGAAACAAGATAACACTGTGCAAGTCACAACCACTTTATGGTTAAACCTCAAGATGTATCATTAAGTAGGGATAATGTATAGAACGGCGGTCATTGTCGGGAGATAGGTCCCGACAGGGTGAACCGGACCCCGACGCGCAGCAGAGGGGTCTTGTTCCGCCCTGAAGAACAGCATTTAAATATGGCCTTCAACAGTGCACTCATATTCTGCTGAATTTCATACACACATGGATCACACAAGCTCAGCACAAACTCTATATTCAAGTCTTGATGCTACTGGGACTGACTATGCCCACTACATTACCTGAATGTTGGAATGAAAAGCAACAACCCAATGTGGCTATAGAAAGGTTGAAACTTTGCTAGAGCTGCCTAAGGAGGAGATACAGTGGTGCATATCAACTTCAACTGCAGAGTTGGCATAAAATAACCCAAAATTGAGAATAGTGAAGTACACAGGTCAGTGCTATTCACCAAGTATTGAGGGCCCAAACCGTACTGCTCTTATTACAGAATTACAAACATGATGCAATATTCAGACAGTCTAATGGTTTTCCATGAGCAGTATGTGTAAAAACACCTCCAGGTGACAGTAGCATAGAGGCAATGTCAACCCAGGGAATGTCCCGCTGCATGTGGTGCTCGGTGAGGACATGTAGAGTGCAGTGCACCGTGTTACCTCCAGGCAGTCGCTGAAGAGAAAGAGGGTGACGTGCTCCCCGCGATCGCACGGCTTGTCTCCCAGAGCAATGGTCTCCACCCTGTGCACCAGACTCCGGTGAGAAGACAGTAGGTTGGCCTGCAAAACAACCAATCACAAGACTGATAGGTCAGCTTCACTGGTCCAAACAGAGGCTTTACGGTCACATGAAAAGACAAGCTGTTGTACCGTCAGATGGTTGCTTTCCATTGTGATGCCTGTCAACCATCACGATCGGCACAACCCTAATTAGCATCAGTACTTTGGGAGGGAGTGTTGGGATCATCAATGATTTAAATCAATGATTTGATTAGATTGATTAGATTAGGTGGGAAAGTTATATTCTACACGTTAAGGCACCAAAGGAATAAAAATATATTCTGGGCAAAAATCATTAACAGCATCAGTGTCAAAACAATGATTATTATTAATAGTAACTTGAGTGTGTCAAAACACATCAAGAGAGATTTGCTGATAGAGTCGCTAATTATAGTACTATTAGCTGGAAGGTGCACCTGCAGGGATGGCCTATTAAGTGGTGGATCGATTGAAAACTCTCTTGCATATGAACTCAATCACAGTTTGATTAATTTCAATAAAGCTGGTGATATTTAAATGACTGTTCTTGCAAGAGTTCTTTCCCATTTGGAAACGCAATGGCTTCACAGAATGATTTAAGCACCATGAAGAGTGCAGTAGAGACTGGCAGCTTTGACATCACTAGGGCTGGTGAAGCATGCTGGACACTGACAGCCAGGGGATGGTTTTTTGCATGCAAAACATTTAACTCTGACAAATAAACCTACTACATGGTAAACCTACTACATGTCTTCTCCAAGCAGCTCAGGCCAAGAACAACAATTGGTGGCTTATGCATAGCAGAACGAAGTGATTAGATTGTCCAGTTAGTAATATAGCGTTCATGAAAAGCACTTTTTCACCAAAATTAAACAGCCCCATGTGATTTACAAACTGTAGATTATTTTAAAGTTTAATTGATATTCTATGAAGATTATCTCTTACATCTTAGACTTTTATTCTGGGTACTAAGACAGTTGGCTATTCAACAGCACTATTTGGAAAGGTAAATGACAAATATACTTTGTATACCCCCAGATTGATCCATACAGTCGGGAGTATGCATTCACCACTTTGACAGTAGTATCGATAAAGCAACAAATTAATGACTTTTCAGCTTGTGTTCTTTTGGGCTATTTAGGGCCCTTAGTAGTTCTAAGACCTAATTGCAATTTTTCTTAGACATCCTAAGACACGGGTGGGGTGAGTCCTATTGAGATCACTTAGTGGCACTTCAGGCAGAACAGGGCTGCTCACAAACTTTCAACAGATTCCCACTCCCAGCTGTTCATAAAGGATTCAGGTGCATATAATTAGGTGGAAAGGAAGTTTATTACACTGAAGGCTGCATGGGCGAGCTATGCCTCAGAAGATGACAGGAAGCAGTGCCACTTTCAAGCACTCAAAAATACACAATAATGAATGTGCACATGAAAAGGTTCTAATCAAATACAAAACAATTACACAAAACCTTGAAATATAATGTTTTAAAGCAGTGAGTCTTATTATGACATAACTTGAAAGGCTTACCGGACATCCATCCACCTCATAGACAACATCAAAGATTTGCTTCTGACCTTCTGTTTTCCTCTTATCTTCATTTATGTGCCTGGGGGGAAAACAAATATTCCCAAGGATTTGTTTAAGGGTTAGTGCCAAACCACAACACCCATCTCTGTGGGCTAAAACAAGGCATTCCTAAAAAAAACAAAGACGCTTGCCCCCTGACTTTCAGTTAACACGATGCATTTTAAAAACACCCCAGTCTAATGCACCACCACAGGTGCACTGCCTAATCAAGGAGGAGTTGTCCTCCAATCTTAACCCCGCTGAACATGATTAATGGACTGAACATTTAGGCAAGGCAAAAAAAAAAACAGACCTGAAGGAGTAAGAGAAAAAAGTTTACTAAGTCCATTAAACTTACGTCATAACTTCTTTGAGTGACTCTATGGCCTTCTCCAAAGTGATTTTGTCCGGGTTATCCTCAGATGTGTGCTTCTTTATGTCTAGAGGGGTGAGAGAGAAAGATATGAAAAGTCGCTTCATAAGCAGTGGGTCTCTCTCACTGCTTGAAAAACCAACAGAAAGATGCCAGTGTATCCATTATTCACAGCACATTACAACAGCTTTGGTGATGCAAACTCACAACCAAACAATGAAACTGCTCGAGACGAATCAGATTGTACTGGAGGCTGTGAGATTGTCTTTCAGCATGGCAATCAGAGAGCGCCTCTGACAGCGCGCGTAATAGGGACGGGAGATCCAGGAGAGACAGACTCAGTGTGTGTGGGGCCTGAGAGCGAGCGCACAGGCGTGCAAATGAGGGAGCAGGCATGGGCATTTGCATGCGTGTGCAGCACAACGGGAAATCTCTGGACCAGGCAAAATTCAACAGTTCTATGGGCATGTGTCCTTCATGCATGTGACTAGGCCAAATTCAACAGTTCTATGGGCATGTGTCGCTCATGCATGCCAGTATGTGTGTTTGTGAATGTGATGTTTTGCTCATGTTAGGTGTGTGCATACAAATCATTTAAAATATTAAACCAACAGTGTCTTTTGCTTATTTGCATTGCAAACACTGCTATTTTGAGGGTGCATCATCAAGAGCACAAGGTGGACAGCTTCCGGTACGATGTCCTTAGCAACGAGTCTCTAGCAACACATAGACTCCTCCTAACGTCCTCCATTGGACTGTAAATTCGGTGGTCTCCCTTTTATTATGACGCCCGGCGCAGCGGGCGGTCATATAGGTTTAGTCAGATTTTTTTTTTTTTTTTTTTTTTTTTTATGCCCAAATTTCCGTCAATGATTCCCGGGACACTGAAAGACCGGGGGTACCGCGAAAACTGGTGGGCATGTAACCCCACATGGATAGCATGGAACCATCGTTTTTCGTTTTGATCTGTAGCCCCCGCTGGACTGGACCCCGAAGGAGGGTAGGGCAGACACAGTTTTCTGTGAATATCTCGAAAACCATAGGGTTTAGGAGGACCATTTTTTTTGGATGTTGATCTCAAGGGGCCATGTCAACCTATTCCATAACCACTCATTTCATGTATAGCCCACCTAGTTAAACACAAAAAAGTAAAAATGAGGTGTTGTAATTGAAGGTATCTGTGACCTAACATAGTCAAAACTGCACGAAATTGGAAGTGTAGGATCATTATGACACCCTCTGTATGCACGCCAAGTTTTGTGGAATTCCGTTCATGGGGGCCACACAATAAATTAATTTATGTTACTATACACCAACTGGCCTGTAGGTGGCGGGAGACAGTTTTCTGTGAATATCTCGAGAACCGTAGGGGCCTAGGAGGTCCACCTTTTTTATGTATGTTGGTCTTAAGGGGGCATGTCAACCCATCCCATTACCACTTATTTCATGTATAGCGCCACCTAGTTAAAAATTAAAAAGCAAAAGAATTAGGTGTTTTTTCATCACAATATCTCTGGCTGACAAGGTCAAAAGTGCATGAAATTAAAAGTGTAGGTTCATTATGACACCCCTCCGAATGCATGCCAAGTTTTGTGTACTTTCGCTCATGGGGGCCTTACAATAAAATATTTTATGTGTACATTTAGTGACGTTACACCAACAAGGATTCAGGACACTGAAAGACCGGGTACACAAAACTTGGTGGGCATGTACCCCCACATGGATAGCATGGAACTGTCATTCTTCGTTTTGATCTGTAGCCCCGCTGGACTGGACCCCCGAAAGGAGGGTAGGGCAGACACAGTTCTCTGTGAATATCTTGAGAACTGTAGGGCCTAGGATGACCAATTTTTTCCGTATGTTTGCCTCCAGGGCTCCATACCACCACCAACCCCCTCCCCGTGCTGGGCCCCCCAACCCCAAAAAAAACAGTTTTTCCTAAATAACTACCTGAACCGTGGCACTGAGGATGAAGAATCTTTTTATGGTATGTTGGTCTCAAGGGCCCACATCAACCTGGCTCATAATCACTCATTTGTGATTTGCACCCCACCGGTAAAAATGAAAATGCAATATTATTCTGCTTTAATCGCTATCTTCAGTTAAGATGTTCAGAACTGCACCAAATTTTATGTGTATGATTGACCTGGCATTCTCCGGGGTATGCCAAGTTTTCAGGGAATTTCATCCATGGGGGTCTAAAAATTAGGTTATGTGTACATTTTGTGACTGTACACTCATTGGCCTGTAAAATGGCGGTGCACACATATACACATGCACACACACAGGCACCCACATACTATCGGTATTAGAACGGCCGATACATAATTACAAATTCAGTAGGATTAAAAGAAAGCCAAAATAAATATTCATCATCATCATCATCATGGCTGCATTTTCAGTATTGGCGAAAGTAGTCGTTTGTCCACTAGATGGCGCATCGTTGCAGTGAGGCGTAATTTTGTTGGAAGTTAAAAAAGTGGGTTGGAAAAACAATGGACGCTTCATACAAGGACTGTAATTTACCGCAGAAATAACATCTAATAAGGATAGGACGATGTTCACATGAAGTGTAATTCCCATTTCTTCTTGAAGCGAAATAAATCTGAGGATGTTTATCGGACATGCTTGGTTTTACTGCAGGCACGTTAATCTTGTAATATCAATAAGGACCTAGGTAATGTTACCGTTAAGCGTTAGTTGAGTGATGGAGGCATTTGATTTATTGCATTTGTAGAAAACTATAAAATGCGGTTATACCAAGCAAATGTATAGCAGCACTGTTTGTATCTTTCAACTGTCATTTATTGCACGTGCTACAAAATCATTCTGTGCAATGGAAGATTTACCAACGCTACACCGGTCTGATACAGTTTTGCCTATACATGCGTGAGACTGAGAGACCTGTTTATTTTTGTTTTAAGTCGTGCAGGGTGTGAGAGGGAATCGATGTGCTTTGATTACAGCTTGGTAGTTGTAGTCTGTGAAATTAAAAAGCATGTAGGTGTTGTGAAGTATCCAAACAATGACACCTTCATTTCATTATGGCTGCTTTAGCAAACACCTTAAGCTACTGTGTAGTGGGTCCCATTTAGAAGTGGCTACTTCATTCGGCGCTTTCCTTGACTCATGGAGCTCGTGAATGTTATTACAACTTTTCGCCCAATGATATGACAGTTTAAGTCCGCTTGATACTGTAAGGCGAAACCATTGGTTTCCAAAGGAGATTTTATTTGTGTCGCCAGCATAGCCTATTGACAATTTATGTTGTAAATAGGCCTACCTTATAATCCTACCTGTAGCTTAGGGAAGCTAACAGCTTTCTATTAGGATCTAGTTTGTTAGTTACCGCTTTGTCATAACTCCCTGATGCATTTTTTTGCATTTAGAATAGCCAGAGCTGTATATCTCAATCGAAAATTAAACAATATCGGGTGCCTATGGACTAGGCTGGGTGAACCCAGCCTGATCTGCCCGCTATTTATTTTTGATTTCTTAAAAGATTGAGCTTGGTCTGATGAAAGCCAGACTAGCCATGGACCTCAGTTAAACAATGCAAGGGAACATGAATCAGCCTATATTTGCACTAACAATAACGGACAAAAGCTCTTCAACTTTGGCCCGTTAAAATGTGTATGAACAGTCTAGCGACGATTTCATCAAGGCCCATTTGGACATGTCAGTTATTTGCACCACTGGTTAGATGTAAAACAGCATTTCGTTTCAGACTAGGCTACTGTTACTTAATTTGTGCATTAACAATAACGTTTCAGACTACTGTTACTTAATTTGTGCATTGACAATAAAGTATTACATGAACTAAAGATGACTAAAATCTTATGTAGAAAAAAAACATTCACAAAAAACCGTCCATCCAAAAATGACCTTTGTTTTGATAGCTGTTGAAAACGGCATGGAACTGACAGAGACGTTTTTTGTTTAAAAAATACATAAAAAACAAAAAAAATAAATAAATAAATAACATTATGCTGATACCTTTTGCTTTTCCCAAATACAATGTGGCCTACAGGTGTAAGTGACCTTTCATCAATCCAGTTGCAATGGATGAACTGTGATGAACTGCCCTACTTGTGATTGTTTAGAGATTTTAAAGGTTTTATAACAATGCTACAACTTCTTTGGCTATTCTACAATTTATTCACCTTTTCAGCGCCAGTAGGCTACTTTCTGTGCAGCCGCACACACACACTCAGGCATGCCAAACAAGCATACACAAAAGTTTCAAGAGTGGGGGATGGAGTAAAATATGGAGACAAATTGAAGTGTGATTTATTTTCGCGGAACGGATGTACAGGACTGAGCGGCGGTCATATTTTGTTCCGCTATGCGGTACATCTAGTTTCCCTGCATTGTGTAGGCTACACACTCAAATAAGTGAATAAAACAGAACAAAGAAAACCTAATAGAAAAGAATAACCGAATAGGAATTCTAATATTAGTGTAGTATTCCTTGAATGGTTAATCGGTTATTCAACTATCCATACACACCCATAGTGATAAGAGTTTGTGTGAGTGTGTGTGTGTCAGAGAGAATGTGTGACAGTGTGGCGGTAGGTTTACCGTTGAGCAGGAGAGCCACACTGGGCAGCCTCTGCACAGGACGAATCAGCAGCTCCACGAGCGTCTGCCGCCCACATTCGGGCTTGGCCTGATTGATCTGTGGGAAGAGTCAGGAGGGGGCAGATATATATAAAGCCGGGCAGAAGACTGGCATGAGAGGGCCTTTAACTCAAAGCACACAAACATTTCACAGAGCTCAGAGACGCACACAGAGACTCTTCAAAGAGTCTGCCACTGACGCACACACAAAAAATACACTTTGACGGATGGAGACACACACGCACACAAACACACACACACATCCGGTTCTGAATAACACCAGCATGAATTGTTCATAGTCTCTTGGAAACTCTTTTAAGGACTCAGACATAGTTTCAGACAGTTCATCTCTCAGAGAGAGAGAGAGAGAGAGAGAGAGACACGCATTTATGAAATGCCCCCCCTCACCTTGAGGAAAGCATGGAAGCGGGGTTTCTGTCTCTCACAGTGCACAATGGTCTCCTTGCTCATCTCAAAGAAGTTGACAAACGGTGGATAGGCCTTAACAAGCTCTTTAGACTGCATAAAAAAAGACAACACATTTTCACACACCCATCACACAAAAGAATAAATAATAATAAGTGACACCTTCCTTAATGGGCCCAGAGAAAATACAGACACTGATCGCCCCCGCAAACCCTTGCTAACACTCACATATTTCAGGATAATGTCACCGACACTTTTGTCGTCCGACCAGTTCATCACCAGCTCCTCCAGGTCCGCCTGTCAGACGAGGGAACCCATATTACGCACGGTCAGACACCGATCAGATCCCCCTTCCACTGAGCACACCTGCAGGGGAAACCCCACTCACCTTTATCCTGGTGTGCACGTCATAGATCTCTGGGATGCTGCCAAAGATGGTCTTGATCTCCTCTTGCGCCAGGATGGGGCCTCCCACCTGTCCTTCCTTCTCCAGGGGGTCCTTGAACAGCTGGGGGGGGGGGGGGGGGGGGGGGCACGCAGCACACTCAAGAGGGGAACAGGCTCAGCACTTAACACGGCCATGCTTGGTGTGTGTGTGGGAGGATGTTCCTGATTGTTATGTATATGTATAACTTGTATGAATGGGTGATTTGGGGAACAGTCAGCTTAATTATCAGACTTAACAACTTAAAGCAGGAAAGAGGTTCTTTAATTTCCTGCACTTTCCCAGAATAATTTCTTAACTCATTTTATAGGAGCCGTTAGTAAAGGTGGGGGCCCTCCCGCGTGCTCTGACAGGTTTTACGAGGCCCTCAACGCTCATACCCTCATCGCCACAGGTAATTCTGCCTCTATGCCAATTTCAGAGACATTCCTGGAAGAGGTAACTGCTCCTTTACTGCTACAAACTACATTGGGTGTACATGCTAAGCAAACTCAGCTTCTGAATGCTACATCACTCAATACTCAAACCAGGAATATGAGGAAATAGAAAAGGCTTCAGCCAAGTCAACTTGTTGTGATCGCTCCAAACGTTGAAATGTAAGAAGCAACATGCTCTGGTTTATTTACAGAACCCACACTTGTGGGATGATACATGGGGCAACTTTTTGAGCAATGTTCCCGGGTCAACCACATAACTGCTTCCAATTGTTCTGGATTGGGTTATCATGAAAATTGGCCTACTGATGATTAATGTTCTCCAGGTGTGCCAGAACAACTAAATACTCATTGCCCAGCCCACACTGTTCAAAAAGTTGCCTCGCGAATCATCAGCTTTACTCCCTGCAGACTCGCAAACCTCCACAAGCAGAGTGGGCCACTAGTAACGCCACCTCCCAGGGGGAGAAGCAAACAGCCGTGGCCACAGGTGGCTGGGCAGGAGAGGGAGTGGGGAGGCTGGGGCACTGGGCCTTACCCACCAAAAACTCCCAACTCTGAAATCTAATTCATTTTCTCCCTCACTGCTCCTGAGCGCTGGGCCGACATGATAAGGGAACAGGCAGCAACCACAGAGCTATCCCCTCCAAGTGTGCGTGTGTGTGTGTGTGTGTCTGTCTGTGTCTGTGTGTAAGAGACACCAGCAGTGACACAAACCTGGAGCACTGTATCCAGGATGCCCACGTAGTTGCTCTCTGTCTGGTACAGCTCCTTGGACACCTGCCACCTGGCAGACTGCTTGGGCAGGGCGGGCGTGGAGCTCTTCGACGGCTTAGCCATCTCTGAAACAGATCGATGGACATGCATCGCCGAGGTGACTATGGAGATAACGGGGAAGGACGCGCTGCCAACTCTCACGCCAGCCTAGCTGCGCTCACTGCTCGCCAACCCCCCATATGCACAACTCAGCGGATAAGGCGGCGGCGGCGAGGGCTTTTCACGCTTTTCAGAGGGATCAAAAAGAACACAATGTCTTACTGCACAATAATCTATCCTGTTGACATAAGCGTCAGAGTGGTATTAGGAAGCCAGCACACCCCATTCTGACAGAAGTCACTTCTGATGTGCTTATATATACACACTACTGCCACTAGCTGTCAAAAGCCTACATATAAGTGTCTTCCTCACCCTCCATAAACCCATTTCATTTGAACGGAGTGCGTATAAAAATACTTGGGGGAGGACAACCTGCCTCTCTTAACACTGTGAGACTGAGACAGACTGCTCCCCACAGAGCTGAGAAACATTCAGGATGCTCTTCTGAGCCACTTCCCCTCCTGGCTCTGGCTACCCTGTAATGACATGCCCTGTGCTACCTGGTGCTGCCTGCCTGTCGCTGCCAACTCCCGCACATCCCAGAGGGCTGTCGGGCTGGAGCTCCATGTCCAGCGGAGGCTCAGGGGGTTCGGGGGCCCCCGGCTCCAGCCTTTGGGGGGTGCTGGTGCGCTGGAAGGCCGTCCAGCACTCGGTCTGCCTCCTGTCTGCCTGCCTAGCCCTGCCAGCCTCTCGGCTAATCTTCATCGTGCCGCTGCTCCTCCTCTTCCTCTGCTGGCGGAGCGGCTCACTGCGGCCTGGCCTGCACCTGCCCCCTACTCTGCACTCTGGAATGGAGAACAGTGCAGCACGTGGGCGTGCATGGGGCTGCTTCTCTGTGGGAATGCTCTTAGGGTTGTATTCATACACTCTTAATTCTACAGCTATGCTCTTTTCTTTTGCATTTTACTGAAAGATGTTGGGGCCTTCTTTGAAAAGGTCATAGCCACTGGAAGCTGTTTTACTGCAACTGCAACTAGGAAATGCCCGCACACACCACCCCCTCTCCCCCGCTTCTCCCACTCTCACCTCCCAGGGTCTTGCAGGTCTCGGGCGTGTTGGAGATGTCCAGCAGGGAGCCCATGGAGAGCGAGTGCTCGGCCGAGGGCCGCTTGAGCGGCGGGAAGGGCGAGATCTCCGTCTCCTTGGTGAGCTGGGCCAGGGTGTCGCGCAGCCGCCGGCGCTTGCGGTTGCTGTTGGGCGTGTTGAGGGAGAGCAGCGAGCACGTCTTCTTCATCGCCGGGCTCTCCGCCTGCCGGACAGGTCAGGACCAGGAGGAAAGACCGAAGGACAAAACAAAGAGGACTGGATGAGAGCTAAACAACCGAAACTGAAACAGCCAGAGAGCAAAAAGCAAAGACAGAAGACCAGAAGCTAAGTGTACGTCCAGTCAGAACTAAAGAGCACACAAAACACTTCAAATACATTGTTTATTTTGTAGTTAAAAACACAACAAAGTTTCCCTCAAATACCTTTTCATAAGAGTACATGGACTCTCCCGCTCGGGCATCCATCTGTATACTCCCCCAAAACCACTTCAGGGGAAGAGAAATAATAATTTAAAAAAAAGAAGACAGAAATGGTCAATAATTGGGAGAAACCTGCCTGGGAGTGTCTGCATAGAACACAATATTGATCAGTGGGAAGAGCTCTACGGTTCTTGACATGGCAACACAATTCTGAGTCAAATAACAAAAAAGGAGGACCCATTTTCCACCAGAGTGTGAGGAGGGAATAAGGCAACTGCCCTCATTTCCCTGAACATGAAGACACTGAGTAAACCAGGGAAACACGTGTGGTGAAGCGCCACACTCACACAACACCAGCGTTCCTCAGAGGCTATAAACAGTCGTGCCTCCTGCGCAATGCCAGCTTACCTCCTGTTTGACGACGTAAAGTCTTTTGGATGGAGGGAAGGGCAGCTCCTTAATGGAGTTCTCCTCCACCACCATGTGAGTGCACTTCTCATTCCCAACTTCCAGGTAGTGGCCACCTGGTTGACAGTTGGTGGGGTGGGGACAGGCAGAGAGAGAGAGAGAGAGAGAGAAGAGAGAGAGTCAAAACAACAATGCCACAAGGTGACCCTCCCCTCAGTCCCAGTGAGTGCATTACTTGACTGGCCATTTGGACCTTTTCAGTAGTACAAAAGAGTCTTGGTCTAAAGCTAGCGAGCTACCATAAAGGACCTTGTAAACCTTGTAAACACACATTGATAAAAGCTTTCAAGCATGCTACCCTGCTGTCCTTTTGTGATACAGCAGGCCAGGTCATGCTGTGATAACTTTTCTTAAAATGTTCTCAGCGTGGTCCCACTCAAAGCCTGAATTTCAAGGTTTATAGGTTCACGTTATACGCGTGTGGATATGTGATGTGTACCATGTTTGAGTGTCCTCTCCTCCATATTGGCTTTGTCCTCTTCTGTGAAGCCCAGAAAGCTAAGGACACAGTCCTGGAAGGGTGGCACTTTGAATTCAGTGCGGAAGCTCTCGTCCCCAGCATGGAAATTACTGGGAGGGAGAGAGAGAAAAGACCATCATCAGCTACTTGAGAGGCAAATGAGAAAAGCATGAATTTCATAACAGGATGCTTCTGAATTTAGAGTACAGCAGGCAGCAATTGAACAAAATGATCAGAGGCTTGTGAAGGTTTGCAGACACAAGTATACTCAAAGCTGTAATTCATGGATGTAGAACCAGAGACGACACAGCTGTGAATGTGAATGATCAATGAACATACAGTAGATGTTCAAATTTTACAATAGTTCCACAAAGCTCAACTGTATGTGAAAAACAAGAAAATATGGGGCATGTTAAACAAAATTAATGCATAGCAACTACACATATTATATTGTGATTATATCTCTCCCCCCCCCACTTAGTATTACTATTGTCTAGGGGATCTGAGAGTATACCCTGAAGTGACAAATTAAATGCATTTTAATGTGATATTAATTATGTACCATACATGTGACAAACAACCTTGCTCACATTTAATGTGCATTTTATATGAAATTAAATACAATAAAATCCTCCTAAAAAACAGGTGGCCTACTGTTTGTGTGGCTTGTCTTAGTATTTTGACCAAACCAGGAGTTTGTGTGTGCAACTGTATGTACGAGTGTGTCTGTGCCTGTGTCCATCACTCACATGTCGTCCCTCCGCTCCCAGGCCTTGCGGATCCAATCTGGGGTGAGGATGGGGGTGCCCATGCAGACGGCCAGCTGCAGCAAGGACAAGCACATCATAAGGACAGGAAGAGGAGGAAGTAGTAGAGTGCAGCCGCATTCAGATTCAGTCATGGAAAGAAAGGCAGCGAGTTTACAGGGAAGGGTCGCACTCTGAGGCACTCTGAGACGCACAAGGACATTAGGCATCAAGCGCCTCATTATCCACTATGAATAAGGCCCTGTTGCATGATTCACCTCCATTCAGTGGATGGGGAGTGAGGGAGCCGATGAGCAGCTACACTTTTAATGAGAGAAACTTTCAAATGGCAGATTCAGACAGACTCAAGCAGACAACTAAAAAAACGATGGAGACAAGAAATAAGACTTTTGAAGAACACCACTCAGAGGTCTGTATGTGTGGGCTGCTGCAAATCTAAGATAGCTGACACCACTGGCTAGCAGTGTTCAGTGCAACATGATATATTATATTTACAGGTATGTGCTAATCTAAATTATATTCATCTCACCTATTCCAGCAGTGAGAATAGATTCCTCATCAACTTTATGCTTCGCAATGCATGGGGGCAAACTATGCATATGGAGGTTGTAGCATCTCTTTAGTGTTTAAAGATCTGTCCTTTGTGAGAACTCCACAACCATCCATCTACACCCACCACCCCACCACTCACACCTTCTGAGAAGACTGCTTTTGCAGGGGGAGGAAAGGGAACGATGGAATCTCAGCTTTTAAAAATAAGCAGGGACTAAGTGAGAAGTAGGGCAAACTCTGGAGAATCAACAGAGGGAAGAGAATTTGCCGGCGTGGCGCGGCACTCTCAGGTAACGCGAGGAAGACGCAGAACACAGAGACGGTAGGAGTCTTCAGAGTGCAAAAGAGTGCAGAGGCAAGGCAGCCAAACCTGCTTTTCAATCCATTTACTCGGCTATCATGGCAACACTTACCAGCACTCAGAAACTCAATCTCAAGAGTGTGTGTGTGGGGGGGGTACAAAGAGGTAGCAACTACTGTCAGTTCAGTTGACTCCTCTTCAAGAAAACATATAGAATCACAGACCGACACAATCTGGGAGAACAAATGCACCAACCCTGTATTTTTCTCCATGAGTCGAGTGTGCTACGAGGTGGGTGACTTTGGCGCTGAAGTCTTTGCGGATGGTGCCGCCCATGTGGTGAACCAGATTGACAAGGTTGACCTGTAGGAAGACAAAACTGTTACAACCCGGGAAAGGCCATGTCTGCTGTGTGCATGACCCTTTAACGCAGGTAGTTAGTGTGGAAGAGACGGGAGCCATGGAGACGCAGAAACTCACCACTTCCTCTTTCTTGCGGAAGCCCGTGAAACACAACGAAAGGTTGAGCATGGTGGTGGAGTAGAGCGGCCGACAGGAGAACGGAAGGGGCTAGAGAGGGCACACACACACACACACACACATTTAAAGATGTACACTTTCTCATTCTGAGGGTTACCGGGCCCATCTTAAAAGCTTTGGTGGCAGGCTCTGTCCTTGTTTACTTATGAAGCCATGATGTATTCCTCTGTATATCCGTATTAATCTCCCTGCAGTGACTGACATGAGATCTGCGGCCATCTGCTACTGCCCTCATGTCCCCTCCGCCTCTGCTGCTCTAAGTGGTAAGCTGGTGGGTCAAGCAGGTGCTCCTTTGCAGACATAAGAGATAACAGTGATGCCTTTTTCAGAGACAACCATCAAAAAGCAGCTTATGAATCAATTCCGTCTCAGAAGCCAAACTTTCCCCTTGTGGCGGTCTCATTTCTATTCCAACTCTCCTCCCTCCATGTAGGTGGATGCTAAACATGGCCACTTGCCTCTAATCTTTCGCTAAACTTCCAGAGCTAAAGAAAGAACATCCATAAGCGGAGTAGGCCCGCAGACTGAAGATGTCTGCGCCTGAGAGACAGTCAAAACGCTGGGAGTCTCTTACCTCCTCTCTGGCTGCACAGTGCAGCACCACAGGGGGTCCCACGATGCGGTTGTCATTCTTGTACAGATAGTCGTAGTCTGGAGACTTGAAGTCAGCCAGCACAAACACTGTCTCAAACTCGGCGTTCTCCCCGTCACCAAACTCTTTGACATTGTTGGTCTTGATGCAGGGCTTGTTGATGTCCTATGAGGGGGTAGATGAAATAAGCAAGTCAAGGAAAGCATTGGCATCAGGGCTTTGGTGTAGATGTCGATGTTATTTTACACAGTAGTGTGATTGCATGCTGCTGTGTTGCAAGAGAAATCTCTTGTGGAGTCAAGTGGAAACACAACAGGTGGGTTAGGACTGACACACCAGCAAGGCTCTCTGCATTCTGAAATGCAGAGGCGTGTAAGCAAGCTAAAGAACGGCTTTTCAGAGAAGAGCTGCTTCATTGCTACTCCTGACATCAGTTCTACCGGGACATGAGTATGTAATAATCAGAGCTCAGACTCGGAACATCCCAAAGCTTTTAATTAGTGTTTTCATCAATAATCAAAAGTCTTTATTACACACTTCTTACTGCAGTAAACCCCTCATTAATTCCCTTTTGTGCAAAATCAAATCAAAGTAGCCATTTCACCAAGGGTAGTGCAAATTAGAGGGGGAAAGAGACAGACACACATACACATCATCTTTGTTAAAAACACTTAGTTTCATCCACCAGGTGTTAACAGGATACACTGACACTTAGTGTTAAGGACACACCCGTCACCCCTCTGGTGCCAGTTAAAACAGAAAAGGTGATATTCGGCATGCAGTACAGTTATCGTCCATCCTGAGACATACCATATTTACAATAGATTTTATCAATTTCTCGCCTGCCTCTGAGCCTGGGACACCTTCTTTAATCTTTACCACTGGGACTTCCATTATTTTGATGTCCTGTAAGAATGAAGCATTGATGTAAATTCTGGCAACATAAAACAGGCAAACCCAATGGACATGATTGGACAAGATCATTGAGGTGAATGAAGACTTCCTGTTTCTCAATGATAGGCCACTTCAAGAAATCAGAAGATTATCCAGAGAAGGCCTTCATAAATTAAGAATGTTAAAAGCAGTGAAGTTCTCTTAACTGGAGGTCTGTGTGTGTGTGGAGAAGGGAGCTGTTCTCCACAATTTAACTGTGAGAGGATGGGCCTGCATGACTGGGCTTCTGTGCTGACCACTCACTTTGAGGAGGTACATTTAACAAAATCTTTGCATGCTTTTTACAGCAAATATGGGCATTCATTAATCATGATGACAGCAACAAATACAAACACCCTCTTTAACACACATACCATCCACATACTCTGCATTCACACGTAACATGTCTCTAACACGCACACACATGCACACACACGCCATGTCCTCCAGTTTCTCTCTCAGGTATATCTAACAGCAGGTGTTGAGGAGCCAAGTGCTCAAATTCTGTTTTATTATTTCTCTCAAAGTCTAGTTTTCTTTCTCTCCCACCCTTGCAACCTCAACTCTCCGGAGACTCTCAGACTCTAACACAACGGAAATGAGGGAAAGGAAGACAGACAGAGTAAAACGGCTACAATCCTGAAAACAGGAAAATGTGTCTGCAGTCTGTAAACACATCCAAGGGAGAGCGAGGAGCAAACAAATCAAATCCCCTCAGGTCTATGCAAAGAGCGGACTTTAGGCCTCCCCTTGAAAGTGTTTGGCAGTATACCACCACAGACTGAAAAGCTTGGCACTAATTCTGCTATCTTAATGTCCCACTTTAAGCTTTTACAGGGGGGTGGGTATGGGGGGGTACTTTCGACATGGTGCAGTAGTCACAACTTTATCTTGGTTTGCTGTGGAATCATCTCGCAGCAACAGCAGTCACCTTGAGATGGTATGAGAAGCATTTTGAGCATGTGACAAAAAGAAAACATCTAACTTACACTTCATTCATGATTACAAAACACTACTGACACCATAGTCAGATTTACCCTTTACACTTCAAGTGTCCTATTGCTATGAGACCCAACATGGCCATATTTATTCCATCTACAGATAGCTATTTGGTCATATTCAGTTTTTTTTTACTCAGAATATGGCAATCAGTATAGCTGGTACTATAGCCCCACTGACCAGATAAACCAGCCAACTAGTTACTTCACAATTACATAGGTGAACCCAAATTGTTAAGAGAAAATTATATCAGACTGAACTGTCAAAACCCTTTGATCCCTCTGTTCAAACCCCTGTTTACTTGTAGCCATGATTCAGTGGCATTGGTGACTTAAAATCAACGATGTCATTCACCTGAAGTGCTTTCACAATAGCTGGATTGTTGCCGGTTTCTCCCACTAGAACAATCCTGGTCTCCACCCGAGGCATGTCTGCAGAGAAAGAGTGAAACGAAGGGCAAGTCAGCTGAGTTAAGGTGAAATACAAAAAGAACAGTAGGCCTACTTTATGGCAACAATCTCAGTCAAACTTCTGATCAGTACATGGAGCCAGACACCAGGGTAAGTTGTTGGCCCCGGCTGAGGTAACAGAAGAATCTCATTTACCATCCATATCGTCCGGTAGGCCCAGGAAAGTGTGCTCCTTAGAGGTCTCTGCCATTCTGGAGTCATTCACAGAGAAGTCAACCAGCAGGCTACGAGTGGTCCCTATAGTGACTATGCTGCAGTCAGCCATGGCTGTGTGACAGGGGGTGGTGACCCAATCCTGTCAGAGAAGTAAAAATTTAGAAGCAACAAAGAGGTGAAAAAATATGGAAATATACAGTGCAAATGCCAAGTGGGTGTCGTGGAAAACTAGAATTCTGTGCAATATAAAGACTAGCCTATGTGTGTTCAACAACCGCTGCCCTTCAGCCTGAGAGACAGGGAGGCACAGCAAACAGTTGTGTTGACATCATTCTCCAAACACCACGTAGCTGACGGCATTTTTGGATCTCGTCTTTTATGTGGTTAGATCGCACACATGTTTAGCTTTGTCCAAATAACCAAATTTCTTCTCACTCATTAAGTTAACGTTAGGCCTAACTTATGCCACGAAAGCATCGCTTAAGCTTGAAGATGAAGGTAACGTAAACGTTAAAAGTTAACGTTAACTTGACCTAAACTTCTAAACTTTCAAGTTAACTGTACAACAACAACAAAAAAAACAGTTAACCATAGCTTATTATTTAAAAATAACGTTGACGTAAATATTAAGATCTGAGCTTTGCATTAACGTTAACGTTCGCCCAAGTTAGCCTGGCTCAAAGCCCATCTATCCCTAAATCGTCGGTTGAAACTTAACGTTAACGTTTCAGCTCAAACTAGATTTTTGATGATGTGTTCATTAGTAGATGTGAAATCCAGCAACATGTTGGTTTAGGTGAACAACTATTAACATTATGTTGATAAACGTAGCTCATTATGAGTGTCCACTTGAAAAAATAAGTGTAACGTTAAGGCTCACTTGCTAAAGTTGGCACAGGTGCAGACAAAAGAAACATCAACATGCAACGTCGCCAATCATCTATCATACAAATGCAGACTTACCTTATGTGGGAAATATCCTGACCGACCTCGTTTATCTCCTCACAACCGTCCTCACAATTATTAGTTGGTAGCTGGCTGGATGACCAGCTTTAAAGGTAACCAAACTGGTGTCGCTTGCTAGCTCACGCAGGTAATGGGCTAACTAATATTACGCTGGCAGCTAGCTAACGTTAGTTAGCCAAATGACTGACAGATACAAGTTTTTCCTAATGGTACTTGCAGGTGTCAGAGCAACGGTACAATGACAGCAAACCTAAATACACCGAAATGTTTTGCAACTCGCCATAGCTATACTGAAAATAACATTATTGAACTGTAACATTACATTCCATATTCCAAAAGTCTACAACTAAACTACAAGAATTCAAATTGTGCGACAAACAGATACAGCAGCAAGCAGATTGGTCGAAGTCCGAGAGCTTGACGGAAGTAGCACGACGTCAGACGACGTTAGCGCCTCTGATTGGACGTTCGATTCAAACTACAATGCGCTTTGGGGCAGACGCAGTCTGGTTGTGTGTGTGTGTGTGTGTGTGTGTGGGGTTGGAGTAGGGAGTTCAGGAATGCTTCTTGTATGTTACTTGTATGTATGCTTGCGAGCATATTTAACATTTTCTGAACAACTATGGTATCCTCATTGAGACCATATTCAATGTCAAGGTCACGTTAGCCTTTTTGGACATATAAAAATTACAGACATTTATGAAAAATTAAATGTAATCGTGAATTATTTTTGTTGCACTGATTGAAATAAAACATTTTACGAACAGGCCCGGTTAGATTGAAACACTTTGTTCCTCGCTCATTGTTAGTATGAATCCAACAATAACCTTTTCAATCAAGAGACTTCCTCTGAAGTTCAACAGCTTTGTTCTGCCTTGGGTTCCCTTGGTGCCATCTCTGGGAGTTTGTTTCAGGGACAAGCCCTTATGATGCATTCTGCCCATGCACCTAGAGCTGGGATGCTGCAGTGGGCGCCTTTAGAGATCCCCTGGAACCTGTGTGGAGCCTGAAGGACAAAGTGCTGAGCGTCACTGTGTTTTTTGAACTCCGGTGCTTCTGTATGCTCGTCACATCTTCCCCAGCTCTTTGTGAAAGCTTCGCTCCCCCCTCCCTCTCTTCTGGAGCTTGAAAGGCACTCAGTAGAATAAAGCTCAGTGAAGCCTACTTACCACCTCACTTTTACCCCCTCTGCGATTCGGAGAAAAGCACACACCTATGTTCTTATTCACTCAGACTGATTGACTGTTATGGACTAAATTGTCAAGTGGCAAAAAAAACCCTTTCAAGAGTGGTTCATATCTTACTTCCGAATATTATAGGGCTTTATTGCTTGAGTCTTGAGGAAAATAACTTGTAGTTCCCCAAAGTTCAAATGTCTGTCTCTTAGGAGACTAAATATGTCTCTCTGTTGAGAACAACAAATCTGACATTCAGTCAAAAGTGGTTCTGCCCTGGATGTAATGGTCAAAAACACAACTACCTGCTTTACTGGTGATGGGAAGTTAGGTTAGAATTATTTTCAGCTTGACTAATTATTGGTTCTAAGTAGTAACAGTAGGCTATAAAACAGCAGACATCCCAAGTCTCCCGGAAGTTCCGGGAGTCTCCCGCATATTGATAGCGGCTCCCTGACGCCCGCAAATTAGATAAAATCTCCCGGAATCTAGAGTGAGCGATCAAGAGCGCGCATGCGAGACCGCGTGTGCATCTGAGTGTAGCGCGCACACGAGGGGAGAGAGAGAGAGAGGTGGTGCGTGTGTGTCTGAGCGCATCAAAGACAGAGAGCATCCTGATTGGCCTGTTTCGCTAAATCAACCAATCAGTTTTCAGTGTAGGCGGGCTTTTATGTCTTTTCTGAATCAGTTCAGTAGAAACAGAAGCGTCATGGTAGAGTCAGTGCCTCAAAAAAAGGAAAATGTAAGACCCATTTCAAAGTGTAGGCTACCCTTGTCTCATAAGAGTAAAACATAATGATGGACCTAGTCTTGCACGCTGCACTGTTTGTAAACAGTGACTTTAGCATTGCCCACAGCGGGTTAAATGATTGCAAAAGTCATGTTGAGGTGAGTTTAACAAGTGTCAATTCATGTGCATATTATTCAGGCCTATAGCCTACTAGATGGCTAGTTGCCAAGGCTACATGAAAAGACCAAACTACCAAAATCTACATATTTTATTTTCACAATTTCTATCTATAGGCCTTCCTTATTTGTTGTACTGACATTATTGTATAGGCTAAATTTTATTTATTTTTTTGGGGGCTTGATGCCTCCCTGAAATGACTTTTTGCAAGTTGGGATGTCTGAAACAGTAAAGAACAATGACAATTCAAATTTTAGATCACACTTTATACTATAATTCTATCCATGTTCAGGTCTTTATACTATAATTCCATCCACTGTAGACAAAGTCAAATATTTAGTAGTAGACTTTTAAGTCTAACATTAATGACTTCTTGCAGCTCAAGTGTGACGCTATAGTCAGGCGTACATAATAAAGACTTCTCATCTGCGAAACTGACCGGACATATCAGTGATCACTGAGAAAGTGAGAAAGGAAAAGTCACCACAATACTCTTATAGCCCATGTATTTTCATATTCTTACAAATGTACAGACAGGAAATAAAACATTTCTCATACATTCCATTGATAATTTTCAAAAAGAATTAGTCAGAGAACCCTTATTCTTTTAAATAATAATGGTCAATTTAAATACAAGATATGACAATTTCATATGAACCCAACAGTATGCAGTAACCACTGAAGGCTTTTGTTTACAATCATCTGAGTTTTAAGTAAGACTTCAAATATTCAATGTGAAACTCAGCAGACAGCTTGAAAGGACTACAGAGGCCTGCTATGGAATTGTGTCATTCCACTTAATTTCGAGAAAGCCTTTAAAAGATCTTTATACTGTACATATATATTCCTTGAAATGATTTGGTAGGTATCTGAAATGAATAGTATCCCTTAATAGAGACAGCTGTACTGTGGCGTATTATTGATGGAATGCTTTTTTGCTTGGATGAAATGGTTTGAAAGGTTTAAAACCCATTCATCTATGGTATGGCGTCACTACAAGGTTAATTACAAAAAGATGAATGAAATTTAAGAATAATATTATTGACATAATATACAAACTTACATTGAAACATTCAGGTATGCAACACTGTAACAAAACAGTACTGCCACATAGTCCCTACAGTACTATTGGAATATATCTGATGGTGAGAGTTACTAAAATACTGAGTTAATGTTGTAAATATTCAATTTAACTGATATATTAATTAAAGTGTCATTACCAAGGCAATTCTGAACGTCTTTAGCTAGCCTATAAAAAGTATTTGAGATGGATACCTGCATTAAAGATATAAGCCAATAATCTTTACAACAATTACATACATATATGACTTGACACTTTCCAAATGAGATTTAACTGTAATAAAGCCAGGAAACACTAGTTTAGCTGACATTTTAGAAAGAGTATACAAATATACAGGTACATTACACAAATCTTCAAGAAGTGCTGTGTATAATAGCAGAGACTAGTGTACAGGTTGAAAATTTCAGCAGGACAGTACAGTTGATAAATGTTCTCTCAGAGTCAGGATAAAACCAAGCCTGTGTGCAGAGCATTCACAGTATGCCATGTCATTGTCAAGCTTCTGACACACTGTATGCATTCCTCGTTTCGCTGTGGTATTTTGAGACCCATATTGTCACTGGAGTGATTCCCCCTCAAAAATGTTGAGCACTTTTAGCCAAAGGAGAGCAGGCTACAATATGCCCCTACGAAGGCACAGTGAAGTTTGGTAATGAAAGCACTGAGCACCAGCTTACAAGGACTTGAGATTCTCCTGGGGGTCCTGGCTGACTGGGCATGCAATTTGTTGCTTGACATTGGCAGCTGAAGTAGGGCTACTGAGGCCGGAGGGAGCAGTTCACCACCCCCCCCCCCATCTTCTCGTTCTCTTCATCAATATGGCTGGCCATGCTGTAGCAGCAACGCAACAGGGGTTGCCCATATACAATGATGGGACATTCTTTGCAGACGTTATGGTGTGGTATTTGTTGTGCTTTTTTTTCTCTCTGAAGAAATTTTACACGGGCACCCATCCTGCAGCATTCATTTAAATGCTTGGCACTGAAGCAAGGCGGTCGGATCGGCAGTCTTAGATGCAATTCCGTCGGTTGACTGTAGCCACGTCACCCCCGGCGTCATCCTCGTTCTCCTCGGTGTCCGTTAGTGCCGCGGTGCACAAGTCACTGAAGATGTCTGTGAGAGAGGGGGCGGGAGGGGGGCAGCAGAAGGAGAGGAGAGGGTCAGCCACACATATTCCAAACCAGGACAACACAGCTGTTTGAAGTGAATGAGTGCCAAGCAACAGGGGAGTGAGGAATGGGGAATTTAAAGATTCAGACAAGCAGGACAAAAATAGCAGGGGACAATGGCACTATAGGGTACAGCGCACACCACGACCAAAGAAGGGGAGTCTCTAAAATCACATGTTACTGAAAGACTAGAATGTTATGATCTTCACATCACGATTTTAGTTGATTTGTTGACAGGATCTTATTTCTTTAACTCCTCTTTTTTTTCATCGTAGGACAACACTCAACCTATTAGTTAGAGCAACAGCACTATTAATGCAAGAGCGCTGTTTATCAAATATAAAGATGGTACAAAAAAATTATAAAATTAAAACAGAAAAATAAAGAGCAAAAGTATCACTTTTTTAATGCTTGTAAACAGCGTGAGTTATCAACCCAGCTTTTCAAACCACAAAGGAGCTGTGCTGCTTGCAAGTGTACACTCGTCGAGAAGCTCCAAGCAAAAGTATGCACATGCCCCAAGCATAAGCCTCAGCTGTTAATGCCCCAAATAGACATGTTTTTTTTTTTTTTTCAGATGAAGGGCCTAGGACTAACAAAGCACTTGCCATTACAAACAAATGCATCAAAACAAACCACACAAGTGCGAGTTGTGAACATGACAGAGCCAAGCTTGGAGAGTGGAAATGGAGAGGGATCATGCCACAATGGATGACATCATGCACGGCTGTGTTCCCTCGATGCTAGCGACCAAGCAACGCGAGCCATGTTTCCCACTTCCCAGTATGAGCCCTCTCCCAACCCCTCTCAAATTCCTTGTAAGTGCTTGCTTGCAATGGACACTGGGTTAGTGGGATGTACCAGTGTGACTGTAAAGCTCATGTCTTCCTGCGGTTGACTGTAGTATTGCAGGTGGCACCAGGCCTGTCTTCTGTGTAATATGGTTCTTGACTAGCCTATAACATGGGGAAAAAACAACGTTCAACTTCAGTAACGGGCTTAAAAGGGAGAGGCACGTTCCTAGGCTGGAAGAACTCAAAGTATATCAAAACTGGATTACTCTCTGCCACTGAAAAGCTGACACTCGTGGCGCCTTTGAGCATGAAACGTCATGAATTTCCATGAATTTTGATCCCAAGTTCCTTCTACACCCGTCTCTGAACTGTCATTGACATGGATTGAAGGAATGAGAGAAATGCTAAAGAAATATATCAAAAAGTCTTCAGCCACTCCTTAAGAACTAAGCCTTCGTGGAGTGTATGATTTATTTAGACATTCAACTTTAGAGACAGCTCCTCGCCTGACCTTATGGATATCTAAAAACATTTGAGTGTCAGCTTACCACGAGGTCTCAGCACGAATGGTTCTGACTGATGCAACACAGGTGCACACAGCAACAGCCTCGCAGCTCGATACTTACACAGCACCACGAGTGTAACAATCCAGCGCCATTACTCTCTAATCTAAATGTGCTAGCAACAGGAGGCAGAGGACATTACCCGCGCAGGGAGGCTAGGTGAGAACCACATACTCCTCATCCAGAGAGGCAGGTGTGGCAGGCGGTAGCTCCAGGGAAGAGCTTGCTAACTGTGGGGAGGATCTAGCGAAGGATTCAGTCAGCGAAAATGACAGAGGCCATAAAAACACCGCCTCTCTGCCTTAGCATGTCCCCTGCTAGTGGGCATGTGTTGACTGAGTCCATGAAAGCCCAATGAATTCTTTATTACTTCACAAGTGTGGCTTGAAAAGTTAAAGAGAAGAGTAAGAGGGAAGATAGCGAGTAAGAGAAAGAGAGGAGGAGGAGGAGGAGAGAAGAAGAGCGAGAAGGGTGTAAGATACTTTCAAGGCACCGACCCGAGGACGCAAATGACTGAACGTGGTTTTCAGAGATGAAATATGCATGAGGTGATGAAATATGAGCATATTCAAAGCATTTTTAAGCGGAGGCCTAATTTCATAGGGTATTCATAGTCCACCCCTCCCCCTAAAAAAGAGTGAGGGGAAGTGGGAGAGAGACTCTCATCCATTGCTGGCTGGCAGGCTATTTCTATAAGTGGCAATAACAACTCTCTGTGGAGGAGGAAGGATAGCCCAATCAATTATTCAGTTCAACATTGTTTTTCATCGCCATGACGGTACACTCATCTGCCCAAGAAACATTTTTAATATGCTGGATCATTGGGAGAAAAAGCTTACATGGGAATTAACTTTTAATTTCAGATGGGACCACAAGTAAAGAAACTCCAAATGCAAAAGTTTTTTTTTCAATTGCAATAGGTTTCCCTCTCAACCATTAACCCTAGATAGCATGATAAAGTTAACTAGAGTTTAGTTTACTGTAAGTGATATTCTAATGCATAATTCATTAAGCTTCCACC
Organism: Alosa alosa; assembly: GCF_017589495.1. NCBI lineage: Eukaryota > Metazoa > Chordata > Actinopteri > Clupeiformes > Clupeidae > Alosa > Alosa alosa. The sequence goes on from NC_063197.1 coordinate 5,522,852, forward strand.
ATCCTTCATTTGTAGCTAGTTCTTGTGAGATTGCTCTAAATCCTCTGCACAGACATTTATGCAGACTCATAAACAACCTGGTATGGTGTTAAGAACGTGAACTTGTTACGAAGTAAATAAACAGGCATTGGAATCAACGGGTCACACTAATGGGTGAACAATTATTTTAAGTTAAAATCTCCAAATGTCTTGAAGTTCTTGAAGCTCATCATGGCCCTAAACCTTACACTGCCCCGTTGAAGCATTTGTGAGCGTTACTGATTTCAACTGCTTTGTCTCTAGCTTTCAAATCAAGCAACTAAATAGCACATGTAATTGTGCAACTGTGTCAGTGATCTTCCCTGCAGTGTTGGTGTATCACTTTAAGATGACTGAGCATTGAGTAAGCATCTAACGGCACAGAAGAGCCATGTCTCCCTCTATAGGCTAACCAGCTGCAGGGCTCCCAGTGGCTTTCCCAAGAGCCCTTTCAGCATGGAAGAGTGGGGCACACAGCCAGTGGGGAGTGAAGTCCGAACACTTACCAGTGGCCATTTTCGGCCTCTTCCAGGAATTGCACGATTTCCCCTGACTCCAAAGCCAGATCCTGCCCTGTCCTTGCCTCATACGCCAACTGGGCCTGGAACCGCTCATTTTCCCCCTGAGAGGACGGAGCGAGGAAAGGAGAGAAACCGAGAGAGGAGAATTAGATAGATGGACAGACAGATAGAGAGATGGATAGACAGATCGAGAGAGAGACCAGTATCTAATGTGCGCCCTGTGTGTGTGTGTGTGTGTGTGTGTGTGTGTGTGTGTGTGTGTGTGTGTGTGTGTGTAAGAGTGTATCTATGTGGTGAGAATCTTACGTTACATTATCATGATGGAGCTGGTCTATTAAAGCGGCTCTCTCCTACTCTCACACATCAGACAGATTGTAATAGAAAGTGAAATGCTGGGAGTTTAAAGCGGCGGAGATAAAGCAACACCAGGCTAATCCCTTTCCTTTTTTTGTCTTTTAAATGTCAAGTCCTCGGCTCATGATAATGAGGATCAGTGCTGCTGGGAAATAATTACCCTGAGAAAGTCTTTTCGGAAGGGATTGGGATGACTCAAAAGCGCTATGGTGAGTGCACGGACACATACACACAAGCACACACACACACACACACACACACACACACACACACACACACACACAGGCATACACACACACACACACAGGCATACACATACACACACACACACACACACACACACATACACATGCATGGACTCATTTAACGGAACGTACATTTTTGTTATTTCGCTCCTCTTCACCGTCAGATGAGTTGGAGAGTTCCTCCGCACTTGATGGTATGGTTTCAAAATCTTCTGTGTCCATTGAGGGCAAGCGCCGCTGGGTCCATCCTAAAAAAAGGCCACATAGGTGCAGGAGTGGTTATAAAAAGGAATTACACTGTTGGCAAACACACAAAAAATAATAACTGTAAAAGGATATGTCTGAAATCAGATGCACGTTTCAAAATGGTCTCCCCAAAATATAACCCAGTTCATCCAGGAACCTCGAGTCACATATACCAACACTTCCACAAGGACACCTCACCAACACACAAGAAAGGTCCTTGCTTCTTTTAGACGTTTACCTGGCTGGGAGGTGGATCTAGGCACAGCTGAGTTGGTACTTGTGGTACCTTTTTGTTTGCTTGGGACTGGCACACCCCCATGTACATCTGAGAGAAAATGAAGGCTTTATACACAGCAGAGATATCCTGACAAGCTGCCACAAGTGCTTCACCAAACACAGAACATGTGCAGTTTACAACCCCTACACACACACACACTCACATGCAATCTTTGCCAAACAGAAAAAGGCTGCAGAACACACACGTACACAAACACATAAAGCTTTGCTTTCTGAAACTGAAATAAATCAAACCCCTTTCAGTAACTGATTTCTCCTCATCATGCGGATGAAAACAGCACAGGGTACCATGCAGTAATCACACTCCAAATAAAAAAGCAATCACGCCATTCCAAAAGCACATCACCACACATCACCAACATCATCAACTGAAAACGCGAGGGTGACCAGATGCCCTGTGTTTTCCCTAGGGCTGTCAGTTGCTTCTTCATATTGTCAGAAATATCGATTGAAAGACAATCATTAAAAACACAAGTGTCAGATTCACCCCTCCTCCCACCCATCAGCAGGTCGCATCAGGTCACTCTGTTTATGAAATGAACCATGCAGGAATGTTCCAAGCAAACCATTTTTAACATGCTTAAAAACAAGCAAGAGGGAAAACAAGGGATTTTTTTTTTCATTTTTGCACACAGACTCACAATAACACATCCTCTCCCATCTCTCTCTCTGTATCTCTAAGGCATGACATGCACCATCCGCAAACACAAAGCAGTACCTTCATAACCTAGTGGTGTGGGGTCACTCTTAATCTCATGTCTCTTGGATCTAAGGCTAGAAGAGAGTCGACCTGGATAAAGCAGTGAATACATAAATGTAAGCCATATTGACAAGGAGGATTAGAGAGTGAACTGAAAGCTTCTCATGCCACTCTAAAGTTATGAATATATCAGAAGAGGAGAGGGGAAGGAGAGACACGCTTCTAAAATGCATTTTTTTGTTTTCATCACCCATAGAAAAATTCATCGGAACTCAAATAGCTACCGCGTACAAGGCAGCTCCCAATGGCGTGCACTATTCAAAATGTCAGGAGCCTAACGTTCTCCGTTTATCACTGATGAGATTTCTTTTAAATATTCAATGACATTTCTGAAGTTTGAGATTTTTTTTTCGGAGAGGAAGCTCACAGATTTTATTTCCGTCATTTCATAAATCATAAAGGAGCCCTAATGCACAGGACTTGTCGAGAAAATGGGCTTTTATTTCCTTCTCGTAGGCATGTCAGAGTGGACTCCCCCTCTCTCCTTCCCTCACCTTCTCCCTGACTGCGCCGCCGCTAACCTTTCTGCGCCTGCTTATGTCAGTTTTATAAGGACAGTGTGAGCAGAGGAGGAGGAGAGCAAGGACACCAGAGGTCCGCGCGACCAGATACCTTTGGTGACGCGTGTGGCGGTAGAGGCACTAACAGAGGAGACTAGAGAGAAGCGGCGAGGAACCTCCATCTCCTTGGGTGCAGGTTCTGGAGTGAGAGGCAGGCAGAGGTTAGCAATTAGTATGGCTGAAAAGATGACTGGAGGAGAGGGGAAAGGAGAGTGAGTGAGTGAGGGAGGAGAGGGAGAGAGGGAAGAGCGATGAGAGACAAACACTAATAAATGGCAGGAGCGATGGGAGCAATAGCCTCCAGGATTCAGCCTTTTTCTGGTCCCCGCGTATCGATCTCTGTTGTGTGTGTAAGCTGCCAATAAGCAGAGGCTGATGATTTCTGCTAACACCATGCGGCTTAAGTTTATTAATTCATTTTATTTAGGGACCATGAACAGCCGGATGGTCAACAGGGAGACTGACGCATTAGATGGAGGGAGGACACAGAGAAAGTGGGGGGATGATAAAGACAAATAGCGCGCACTCGGCCACGCGGAGCCACTTCACAGGCGCCGATGGGAAAATCAATGGCAGGGCTATGCTAACGAGATGAAAGCAGCCGACAGCTGAAGTTCACAGACAGCCACAGGCTCTGCAGGCCCGGCGCGGACACGACCACAAACCTGCCTGTGTGCACATTTCTCAACAGAAACCTCAGCTAGTCCGCATTCACCAAAAGTGCTCTCAATGGCAGTTTGTGGTGCCACTGACAGAAAACAGATACCACTTCCAGTAACTGTAAGGACATAACCCCCTTTAATTCCAAATACACATTTTATTTCCTTCAAAGAGGTTCTGAATAGCTCTGCTATCAACAAATATACCTCAGAGGTATGTGTTTAATCTCAAACCTGCTTCAGACTGAAATTCAGGTAATGCAATTTCACTCCCTCAGAATGGAAGCGATGAGACAAAAGGTCAAATATTTAAAATATGCTTACATTATAATTTAGACTGTTTCGGCGGCCTCCAATTCCATCTAGACTAATAAACCTCTTTGAAACGTTGAATCAAAACATCTTTTTCAGTAATTCCGAATAGTTTCTGAAATGTCACAAGCTATATAACAAGACAATGAAAAACTACGACCTGACATTTTGTTGGGCTGAAAGACTTCAGCCATCACATCAACTCCAGTATCTCTTTTGCCGGCCAATACTTTCCCTTTCACCCTGCAGCTTACTGGCTCCTAGACCGGTTTAATGATGACAAGGACTGCACTGTGACAAAAAGCTCTGTCGGACCAAATGAAATTCAATGCCTCGATAGTCAATGCAACAACAGCCGGGACATGGGGTGACAGAGAGATCAATGCTGGTCGAGAGGGTATCTATGAATCCTCCTTCAATGGAGACCTTTCCCAAGGTCACGTCACGTCACGTCAGGACAGAGGGTGGTGGTACGTGACACACAGAAGACAGAGATGTAGGAGGAGGAGGAGGAGGAGGAGGAGGAGGTGGGGATCGATGAGGTATGAGGAAACATGGCTACGGGGTTACCTGCGGGAAGGGATCTGCGGTTGGACAGGCGCTGTAAGGTGAAGCGCTTTTTAGCGAGAGCAGAGGGTGTTGTGCGGGTGGATAGTGCTGGCCGTCAGGATAAGTGTTGGGACAGGACACTGATGAAGCTAGCGGAGGGAGGGGACAGGACACCTGGAGATGAAAGAGCAGATAGTGGGGAACCTGCAGAGGGACCTTGGAGATGAAAGTGCAGGTTCTCTGTGTGTGTGGCAGTTCACTCCAAAACTGTTCAGTGTGTCTTAAAAATCTGAAAAGCAAGCCATCCATCATGCCTTCCAACCAAGCATTCCAGCCTTCCCTTCCATGTCTGAGGGCTAAATTCATCCTTTATCCGCCTTTCAAGTTAACCAACATACAATCCGCCTTTCCATCTGGACATTATGCATTATGCAGGCATTATTCTCTATGCAGGTTCATATCACAATAAAAACTCAAATACAATTCTAGTGAGCATAACCATTGCCACATATTCATATTCATATCAATGCATAAAGTAAAAAAGTTTGAAAACAACTTTCATCAAGCCAATTTCAACTTTTACCTCTAACAATACCTCTCATAAGGGAAATGTTAAAAATAACAATTGTCTAATTATCACCTCTATGTTTAAAAGAGTGCGGTATGACCAGAATTCACACGTTCACAAGATGCATTCACACATTCACATCAGCATCAGCACACCCTTGGTATACGTGTTGTTCGTCCCCCAGTAGGTTAGTCTGGTCCTGGGGTAAATATGTAAATACTATTATCCACCTGTCTATGTGTTAAATAATATAATCTGCCTGTCTATGTGTTAAATAATATCATCTGCCTGTCTATGTCATCTCATCACTCATCCCATGACATAGGTTGTACAATAAAGACAAATAATATCAAACACTCAGTACTAATGGTTAGTGTTATCTACCTTGGCCTTGATGTAAAAAACAGCATAATGAGCAACGTTTACATTGATTCTGGGTCATTATTATGTGTCCTCTATATAGGATTGTATCCTTCGGCTGTTCCTTTTAGGATCTGAGGACGGCGGCATTAACTAGAGCATTAAGTTCAGTTAACACCCTCAAACAAAGAAGAAAATTACAGCCCACTTCAAAGTGCTGATCAGCATTAAACTTTTGGTTCTGGGGGCGGGAGATGGGGGAAGGGGGGAAACCTCCAATGCTCTTACTTAGGAACTTAACCTGTCACTCTGGTTATTATATGGAGATGGGGTCCCTAAAGGTAAGATGCTGGGGTGTCTGTCGGCTCCCTGTGCAGGGGGGGTTAAGACAGATCACCGGGTTGTCTCGCTGACGCTTTGCACTTTTTTCCCTTAACACGGCAACTTGAAAGACCTGACGCTCTCTGTTTAAAGCCCCCCTTTAGCCTGTATCTTATTAGACACTTCTCTATCAAGACGTCTCAGCCCCACTGCGACATCTCACACTACCTGCATTATGCTACCATGTGAAATGGTACCTGTTGGAGCAATGGTACCCAGGGGGGTACGGTCATGTTAAAACTCAGGCGTCAGAGAGGGAGCTGAGGTCTGAGCACGGATAATAACGTATCTGCCTGGAGATATGCAATTTATGTCTGAAGGTTTCCAGGGCAAAAGCAGTTGTGTAGTGATTATGTGTGTGTGTGTGTGTGTGTGTGTGTGTGTGTGTGTGTGTGTGTGTGTGTGTGTGTGTTTGTGCCTGTGTCCCTGCGTGTGTTCATGCATGCTGTGTGTGTATACATATGTATATGCAAGCTCAAGGCTTACCTCTTTTCTGTCGCATGTTGGGGCTAGGGTTACTGCGCCTGAAGCCGGTCTCTGGACTAGAGGAATCAGACTGTCTGAGGGCCATCTTGTGTGTGTTTCTGGAAGACAACGCATGTCAGTACTCACTCATCAATACCTCTGTGCAGCTCATCACACTAGATGGCCAATTTATTCACACACACACATAAGGCACCCTACCTCATGGGAGCATGGTAAATGTTTTCTGAGATTCTTTGATGAAGTTGACTCGCCTCTGTGCAAAAAAAAAGACATAAGACACAGTTAGTCTGCCTGGATTGTAGCCTACATTTTCTGGCTCTCCCACCCGCCCCCCTACCTGCCCCCGCCCCTGTCTCTTGCTCCACATTAATGAGGCCCCCTCTGTAGGTTTTTCTCCTCTTTGTGCTCCTCCGAGTTTGCTTGACATCCGTCAAAAAAAATCAAAGTGTTGGGACCGTTTGATATCTCTGACTCAGAAGAACGATTTTCACAGTGGTTACTGACCGTGAAAAAAAATAAATAAAATAAATAAATAAAAAATAAAACGTCATTCAAGTCTTGAGCGCTGCTAAGAGCCCTGAATGCCGCAGTGCACCGGAGCCCAGGCACACGCACACACACACACACACACACAGAGTGAATTGTGCGGACATGGCGTAATACCCCGAAGTCCCTGCAGGGGGGGGTGTGAGATCGGATGGGGAGATGTCACCTCTCCATGTACAGCTGGATGGATGTGACATGTGGAACAGGGGGGAATGCAGAGAGGAACAGCGGTGAGGCTTGTCTATGTCGGCGGATCACTGGGGGGAAAGACAGAGACTTTGTTGTGGTCTGGCTCTCAGCCCGCCGGTCCCTGAAGCTCTTGTTTCCCCGAAGCCACCCACTGGTTTATTCAGCAGACAGCTGCTACTGTGTGCGATTGTGTGTGTGTGTTTTTGTTTGGGTGTGTGTGTGTGTGGGCATACACATTTGTTTTTGTGTATTTACAGGTGGATGAATGTGGGTGTGGTATTGCATATGTTAGCATCTGAAGGTGTGTGTGTGTGTTTACTGCCTTGCCATGTGTGTTAGTGTATCTGTGTACTTAACACGTGCCTAGCAAGCAACTTCATGGCCTGAGGTGTGTATGCACCAAATGCAAAAGCACTCCATGACTTGTAGTGAGGATCACGACAAAAGCGGTGCAGAGGGCATGCAAACACCTGCACAACATGCACATCCAAACTTCAGTGCACATTTTGGGTACATACCACACCTTACCACACACACACACACTCCGAGTACACATAGCCACACATATACTAAAATACATAGTAATAGCACACTCAAAAAAGCCTCCCTTTCCCGGGCACCAGACAGAGACAGACAGACTATACACTCCCACCCACACCACTGTGAACACGCTGCCCCCTTTCTGGAAACAGCAGCACACCGAGGCCAGCTGTTTGGCTGGCCGCCTCAGAGCAGAGCGGGGCTGTCCCACTGCTTGCTGTCAGAAGCAGAATCCTTTGTGTGGAGGTGCGTGTGAGTGTGTGTGTGTGTGTGTGTGTGTGTGTGTGTGTGTGTGTGTGGTGTGTGGAGGTGTGGGGTGGTGGGTCTCACTCTGAGAGGCCTCCTCCAGCCATTTTTACCTCTCCGTGAACCCTTCCTCCCTGCACACACTGGCAAAGTCACAGCACACGCTCTCACAGATGCGGCTCCACCCAGGCCCCAAAGAGGATGGGGTGGGGAATACCTGCATGTTGGCAAGCTGGAATGTGTGTGAGACAGTGTGAAGAGTGAGGGTGGGGTTGTGCCTAACAGTGCCCCCTGCTGGGAACTTCTTACCTCTGCACGCCTCCAGCTGACACGTCAACACTTTGCGGATTTCCGACACCCACATACTCTTCACATCCATGGAAGGGGCCTGGAATGGCACCAACACAAGCAGACAGGCGTGCGCGCACACACACACACACACACACACACACACACACACACACACACACACACAGAGATCTTTCAGTGCAGTCTCTAACATAGTACTGTCTACCACTCCACAAGTCAACACTGCTCTCCAGTGGTCAACTATAGGAATAGCATATCACCATAAGCTCATAACTAACCTAATACTTACATCATACAAAATTCCATAATTGAATGCCTCAATTTCAATGCTTGACAATACAAAAAAATAACTGCTCTTGACCAAATGGCCCATACTGAATAAGAATTTAGTTTGTGCCCATTTTAGTTGGAATAAATTAGCTTAATTTACTGTAATATATACATACATATATGTAAAGGGGACAACTGGCTTCTTCTTCCTCCTCAATTGATAGCTAATTCAGTTTGCATTGCATTACATTATTTGTTATTAAGCAGATGCTCTTATCCAAAGTGACTTACAGAACTTGGGGTTAAGTGCAATGCTCAGGGGCACATTGTTGGTAGCCCTTGATTGAACTCAAAATCTTCTGGTGTTCCATTTCAAAACCCGTGTTTCAGTGAATTGCAAAGGGCATTGACCACATACCTGAATGATGTAAACTTCCTCTCGCCCATTGTACCACACTTCAAACTTCTTTATGTCACCCTTCACATTCTCTGTGATACCAACTGCACTCATCTATGAAATCAGGAACAGACACACAAATGTCAGTTACACTAATGACTAATGCTGAAAAATGACAGCTCACACATCACATGAAGGCAAAGTTCATCATTCCTTTTTCCTGAGGTGGAATGCTCCTTTAGTCAGTATACAGCCCACATTGATATTCCCTTATTTCCAAAAATGCCAATGGATGGCATTAAGGGGTAATGTATCAAAGTCAAAGTCAAAGTCTCAAAGTCTGCTTTATTGTCAATTTCTTCACATGTCAAGACATACAAAGAGATCAAAATTACGTTTCCCACTATCCCAAGATGGAGACAAGACATTTTACCAATTAGGTCCACAGACAAAACATAACATTCAATTAAACAATATAAAAAGTAAATAAGAAGGCACATACAGTGAAGAAATAAGAGCAGCAAAAATGGGTTGAAATTGTGCAATTGTGCATACAGTAGACAGTCAATATAATAGTGCAAAAGTCAGGCCAATAAATGGCTGAGGTAGTTCTGTTTGACCTAAGTATGCAAGTGGCATAGTGGTGCAAGTTATGTAAGAGCAGCAGAAGTGTGTTCAGAAGTGTTTTCAGGACACAGGACAACAACAACAAGTTGCAAAGTGTGCAAGTGTACAAGTGGAGTAGTGCAAGTGGAGTAGTGCAAGGCAGCCATTGTGGGTCCAAAAGTCCAGGATGTTATGTGGCTGAGGGTGGAGGGGGGAGAGGGGGGAGAGAGTTCAGCATCCTAACAGCCTGGTGTATGAAGCTGTTGGTGAGTCTGGTGGTGCGGGAGCGCAGGCTTCTGTACCTCTTCCCAGAGGGCAGTGGATCAAACAAATTGTGAGCGGGGTGGATGTGCATGTTGTGCAGCTGTGTTCACTATGCGCTGCAGGGCTTTCCTGTTGTATGCTCTCAATGGTGCCTCGGTAGAATGTGGTCATGATGGCTGGTGGAGCACTTGCTCGCCTGAGTTTCCGCAGGAAGTACAGGCGCCGCTGAGCTTTCTTCGCCAGTGATGCAGTGTTGGTGGTCCAGGAGAGGTCTTCACTGATGTGCACCCCCAGGAATTTGGTGCTGCTCACTCTCTCCACCACAGCACCGTCGATGGTCAGTGGCAGGTGTGTGCAGGCAGTGACAGCTCTCCTCCGAAGTCAACAACAATCTCCTTGGTCTTGCTGACGTTCAGCAGGAGGTTGTTGTCCCTGCACCACGTGGTCAGAAGGTCGACCTCCATCCTGTATTGAGTCTTGTCGCCCTTGGTGATGAGACCCACCAATACCCATGTATTGTCTGTCATACAAAATGATCAGACCTCCGAACATCAAGTGAATGGAGCATTCTACAGCATTATAAAGAGCCATGTAATAACAGATTATGAAGAATATGATTATTAAATCTAGAAAGATTCAAATTGACATGACCACTTAAAATAACAACCTAATGTGGTTATTATACCTTAAGATAATGGCTTTAAACTAATTACGGTGAATGCAAATGCACTGTTCTATTATCCAAAGTCTTCTTCTTCTTCTTCTTCCCAAAATTTCTGCATCTAATTCAGCTTCAACCGTTTAACCTAGAAACTTCGTTCAAACTTTGTAACGTAGGTCTTGAAAATGACATCTGTGCAAAATACTTTTCGTTTCTGTAAACTTTATACTTTTTGAAATATTAACAGAAATCAAGCTTATTTTTCCCCATAGACTTTGTATTGGCACTATGACATCACAGTGGGCTAATTAAATTGATTTGCACCTGTATCAACGGCCAGCTGCTCAACTAGGCCCCCTCAAAGAGTCAATTAAGCTGACTGCACCTGTATCAACTGCTTTCTGCTCAACTAGGCCAACTGTCTCTGTGCCTCTCCATTCTACAGGGATATAAGGCACATTTCATCCAACTTTTTATCCATCCATCTTCTTCGAACCATTCACTCATCCACCCATTAAACCCAACCTGCCTATCAACATCCAATAAACGTTCTGTCTATCAACATCCATTACACTATCTACATTCAACTTGTAAACTATCTACTCTGTCTCAGGCTTTAAGCATCCAATCTGGCTCTCTTAAGACTACAGATCCTGTTCAACTGTTTCCTCTGCCCACAAAATAAAAGTCCTTCAAAATAAAAGTCCTAACTACTATAATTCACTATTAAATAATTTAACTATTTAAACTACTCAACTATTTAACTATTCAGCCATTTCAACTATGACTCCTGCCAACTGTTTCGTCTGCCCACAACTGTTTCCCAATAAAAGTTTGTTTTGCATTTTAAGTAAATATATGTTTTGCATTTTCATGCACTGGTAATTTCCTCGAACTTACATTTTCTTATAACTTATAACAAGAGGAACTGTATCTTTGTCAGTAGTAGTGTGCGCCTGGAACGCATGGTACTACGTACTATGTAGCTTTGTTGTTCTGGCCCTTTTCATCAGCTCTTGATTCACTGGGTACCCCATTAATGCTACACGGTACCAGAAACATTGAAAATTGATATGGAGAATTTCTACAATGTGTTACTTTCATTTCTGTTTGGGGCTGATTTTCCAGAATTACATAACACCACCGTCTTTAACAGACCATTTATTCCAAATATATAGTCTTTTTTTTTAAAAAAATACTCTGTTATTTGATTTCCAACCAGGGTATAAATGCAAGACACATCGTATATATGATTGCCGAACATGGAACAACAAACCCTTAAAGGCAGCATTAATTTGACTGTATGTTTGACATCCTTTAGTCTCACTATTCTGAGGGGTCAAAATTCTCCTTTCTGTACATGAGGCATCCACAGCTTATTTATTTCTGTGCACAACAAATGTCTACATGATTAATAGATGATCTAGTCATCTGTAAAAGATTACGAACACAAGGTGTGTCCATGTTTTTTATGACTGTGCTGTACTGAAAAAAGCACATTCATAAAACATGAATCACCCACAAAGTTGGGTGGCAAGGAGGTGTAAATTATATCACTGGAGTAACTGGAAAGGATGTAACCAGAGTCTCAAAGGAATTGAGAACAGAAAAGCATTAACCATTACATCCAGAAAGCAAGGGAGTATACAATAATAATGTAATAACAATAAAAACATCAATGGTATGAGTAATGGTGCAGATGTGCTGGGGGGGGGTGTCAGAGGATGTTTTTTCTCAGATGTTAACAGATTAAGAGCACTATTGCCAACTGCAGTTGCCTGAGTAATGGTTCAGATATGGAAGTAGTCTTCCTAGTAAGAGCTTGGGAGATGAGTAATCTCTTGTGGGATGTTAGAGTGAGGATGAGCACTTGTTTCCAATCAGTTGCTATGACTCAGAAAAATTAATAGACAAATCATACAATAATCCAATATCCAATAAAACAATAGGGCAATTCCATGCAAAGGTCATCCTTACCATGGAAAAAAAAAGTTGTGCATACGCAAATAGAACTGTTGTTAAAATCTTCATTTAGGTCTATATTTTATTGTTTGTAACTGATCTGATTGAATTTGATGGAGAATTACACTCTTTTTACATCATAAATATGGTGTGCAACCATACAGAAACAACATTTTTCACATGGTAATATTATACATATTTAAAAAAGTGGATAAATGGATCCAAGGTTCAAACAAATTGTGCCATTTGGCAAATTCCAGATTGACAAGGGAATGGTAGAGCAATGTCTATGCTCATCTTGCCTTTAAGTGCACAACTCCTTACATTTGTAAGGCTTTTGTTTTTAAGTCAGCAAGTTCCATGGCCATGTCACATCCATAACGTTTTATAGGAAAAGTTTATGCTACACATACAGTGTTGATGCGACAATGTCCATAGTGTCTGTGCAAAGCTGATTTATATCAATGTAAAGTGTGATCACCAAATTGTGCCACTTTCTTGCTTTTAAAACCTTTAATGGTGCGTTTTGGATGTTACATAATGTGAATTGACAAGACTGGAGACTTTATTATACCTCAAAGCCTATAAAACGTCTGTTCTGGTGGCATGTCAGTTTCAACGCATTTCACCTTAGTGTTTACAATTGACATTTCAAAGATTATTAGGTTGATCAAAACCACAGGGAGGCCTTGCCTAACCATTAGCAAAACAAACATAAAATAAAATACCTCCAGTGATTAGCCTAGCCATAGCCTATTTTCAAGTGGCCTAATAACGAAAATCTGAGCGATTATCTTCCTGTAACTGTCATACTGTTGTTGTACAGTAACTGGATTATCGTGTTAGCTGGTGAAGATGGCTGACTTTGCAGCTGGAGTTAACATAGCAACCTCCTTCTGTTGCAGATCTGTTCAGCCTGCCGTTCACGTCTGCTTAACAGTTTAATTTTGGTAACACTTTATTTTAATGTGTCGCTGTTACAGTGTACTTACCTAATTAGGTACAGTGGTACAACCTGTGTAACAACATGTACTATCAGGTACTATCATTGTACTTGCATAATGTATTTGTGAGTACCTACATATAGTTGTTACATTGTAATACTCAAAGTCAAAGTCAAAGTCAAAGTCAGCTTTATTGTCAATTTCTTCACATGTTCCAGACATACAAAGAGATCGAAATTACGTTTCTCACTATCCCATGGTGAAGACAAGACATATTTTACCAATTTTAAGGCCACAGACAAACATAACATTCAAGTAAACAAAAAAGTAAGTAAATAAGTAAATAAGAGGGCACATATAATAATGAAAAATAAGAGCAGCAAAATTTTGTTGAAATTGTGCATAGACAGTCAATAAAAAACTAGTGCAAAGTCAGGCCAATAAGAGGCTTGGGTAGTTCTGTTTGACCTGAGTAATAAAGAAAGTGGCATAGTGGTGCAAGTTATGTAAGAGCAGCAGAAGTGTTGTGTTTTCAGGACAACAACACCAAGTTGTAAAGTGTACAAGTGTGCAAGTGGAGTAGTGCAGGCGGCCATTGTGGGTCCAATGTCCAGGATGTTATGTAGCTGAGGGTGGAGGGGGGAGGGAGGGAGAGAGTTCAGCATCCTTACAGCTTGGTGTATGAAGCTGTTGGTGAGTCTGGTAGTGCGGGAGCGCAGGCTTCTGTACCTCTTCCCAGAGGGCAGTAGATCAAACAGATTGTGAGCGGGGTGACTTGCATCACTCACAATTTTGGTCGCCTTGCGGGTGAGGTGGGTGGTGTAAATGTCCTTCAGGGAGGGGAGTGAAGCACCAATGATCCTTCCAGCTGTGTTCACTATGCGCTGCAGGGCTTTCCTGTTGTATTCAGTGCAGCTTCCGCCCCACACAGCGATACAGCTGGAGAGGATGCTCTCAATGGTGCCTCGGTAGAATGTGGTCATGATGGCTGGTGGAGCACTTGCTCGCCTGAGTTTCCGCAGGAAGTACAGGCGGCGCTGAGCTCTTTTCGCCAGTGATGCAGTGTTGGTGGTCCAGGAGAGGTCTTCACTGATGTGCACCCCCAGGAATTTGGTGCTGCTCGCTCTCTCCACCACAGCACCGTCGATGGTCAGTGGCAGGTGTTGGGTGTGACCTCTCAGGAAGTCAACAAGGAGGAGCAGGAGGTTGTTGTCCCTGCACCACGTGGTCAGATGGTCGACCTCCAACCTGTATTGAGTCTCGTCGCCCTTGGTGATGAGACCCACCAGAGTTGTGTCGTCAGCAAATTTCACTATGTGATTGTTGCTGTAGGTTGCAGTGCAGTCATCGTCAGCAGGGTGAAGAGCAGCGGACTGAGCACGCACGCAGCCTTGGGGGGCCCCTGTGCTCAGTGTGATGCTGCTTGAGGTATTGTTGCCAACACGTACTACTTGGGGCCTCTGACAGAGGAAGTCCAGTAGCCAGTTGCAGAGGTAGGTACTGAGTCCCAGTTTGTCGAGTTTGCAGATGAGTTGTTGTGGTATTATGGTGTTGAATGCAGAACTGAAGTCTATAAACAGCAATCTCACATATGAGTCTCTTTTTCCAGGTGGGTGAGGGCTGGGAGGATGGGCAGAGCAGATTGCATCCTCTGTAGACCGCTTGGCTCGGTATGCAAACTGGAAGGGGTCCAGGGTGGGGGAGAATGGCTTTGATATGTGACATGACAAGCCGCTCAAAGCACTTCATGATGATGGGTGTCAGTGCCACAGGGCGGTAGTCATTGAAGCAGGATGGAGCAGTTTTCTTCGGCACAGGTATGATGGTGGCAGCTTTGAAACATGATGGGACGATGGCTTGCTTCAGGGAAGTGTTAAAGATGTCTGTGAAGACATCCTTAAGCTCCCTGCGCAGTCCTTCAGCGCCGCGACCTGGGATGTTGTCTGGACCTGTTGCCTTCTGGTGTTGATAGCAGC
This sequence comes from Alosa alosa, assembly GCF_017589495.1. NCBI lineage: Eukaryota > Metazoa > Chordata > Actinopteri > Clupeiformes > Clupeidae > Alosa > Alosa alosa. The sequence continues at coordinate 5,538,078 of NC_063197.1, forward strand.
AAGTGTCCTCTTCACGCTGTCGGCAGAGAGGCACAGGGGCTGCTCATGTAGGGGGGGGATGGGTCTTCTGTGGGCAGGTGCTGTTTTGTGCTTCAAAGCGAGCAAAGAAGCGGTTCAGGTTGTTGAGCAGAGGGATGTTGCTCTCACAGCTCTGTGGCGCGGGCTTGTAGTCCGTGAGGACCTGAATGCCCTGCCATAGGCTTTGTGAGTTCCTGCTGTCTTTGAAGTGGGTGGTTATCTTGTGAGTGTATTCCTTTTTTGCTTCCTTGATGCCACGGGACAGGTTGGCTCTCGCTGTTTTCATGCCAGCTTCATCCCCAGCTCTGTAGGCTTTGTCTCTGGCCCTCAGCAGCCTGAGGACATCCCCTGTCAGCCATGGCTTCCAGTTAGCCCGTGAAAGATGATGTTTTTTTGTGTGGGTCACATCATCGATGCACTTGGTGATGTAAGAGGTTACAGTGTCTGTATACTCCTCTATGTCTGTCCGGTACTGAGTGCTTTTACAAAACTTTGCCAATTTGCCTACATTTTCATCAGAGGCAAAGAGCTGACCTGAGACCTGCTGGATGGGGTAAATCGGGTCATGATAGATTTGATATACAAAGCATGCTTAGCTCCAGTCAAGGCCTCATTGTCTTCAGTGTACATGTAACAGCTGTGCTGCTACAAACTTGTCACTCTTTGATACAGTGGAATAAACTGGAACAGGTCTTGTCTTGGAACAGGTCTACTAATTCACATGTACTGTGTGGTGTAACAGCAGACACATTTTAACACATCAATTACAGGATGTATATATGTAGATGTAAGTACTTAACTGGTACACTTTATTTTAATGGGTTTATTCCACTGTATCAAAAGAGTAATAAATGTGTACCAACACAGTTGATACATGTACTACAGTATGTAGGGTAATGGCAGACATGTTCCAAGACACCAATGACACAACATACATGTAATATGTAATTGTAAGTACTTAACTGGTACACTTCATTTTAATGGGTTTATGCCACTGTATCAAAGAGCAATAAGTGTGTACCAACACAGTTAATATATGTACTACGTAGTGAATTAGTAGACCTGTTCCAAGACATCGAAGACATAACATACATGTCATATGTACATGTAAGTAATTAACTGGTACACGTAATAGGTTTATTCCACTGTATCAAAGAGTAACAAGGTTGTAGCAGCACAGCTGTTACATGTACTGAAGACAATGAGGCCTTGACTGGAGCTAAGCATGCTTTGTATATCAAATCTATCATGACCCGATTTACCCCATCCAGCAGGTCTCAGGTCAGCTCTTTGCCTCTGATGAAAATTTAGGCAAATTGGCAAAGTTTTGTAAAAGCACTCAGTATTACAATGTAACAACTATATGTAGGTACTCACAAATACATTATGCAAGTACAATGATAGTACCTGATAGTACATGTTGTTACACAGGTTGTACCACTGTACCTAATTAGGTAGGTACACTGTAACAGCGACACATTAAAATAAAGTGTTACCTTAATTTTAAATGTGACGCGATATGCCAGCATTTGAAGTGTCAGGTCCTCTGTAGCTAATACCCACAGAGTAACATAAGTAACGGCAGCAATAAACTAGATGTACCACATAGCGGTACAAAATATGACCGCCTCTCACTCCTGCATATTCTCTTCATACATACATATTCTTGTCTCCATTTCCTACTCCTGCAACTCATGTGCATGTAAATGAGTGTGTGCATATGTGAGTTTGCTTTTGTTTATAAGTGTGTGTGTGTGTGTGTGTGTGTGTGTGTGTGTGTGTGTGTGTGTGTGTGTGTGCTTGCCTGTCTGTATGTGTTTATGTGTGTGTGCTTGCCTGTGTGTGTGCTTGCCTGTCTGTGTGCGACTGTGCGTGCATGCGTGCGTGTGTGTGTGTTTGTGTGTGCATGTGTGTGTGTGCACATGTACTTTATGTGTGCAAATCACAAATGAGTAAAGTACATGTTTCTCAGTATTCAGAGGACAGAGGTTACATTAAAAGTAATGCAAATTAATTCACTGATACTAATTTTGCCCCCACTCTAAGGCATTTTGTTTACCAATATGAGTCCAATTGTCACATCCATAACGCTGGAACTGCCCAATTATTTTAAACTGGGGGTCGCCAAAAAATAGGAAGGGATCATAAAATGATTTGCAAATTGAAAAACAAAAAATGTAGATGCCCTAGATGTAGGCTTAAAATTCATAGTGTTTCCATAATGTCCGAAAGTGGATGTTCTGTTTACACAAATTCAAATCTCTGCCTTATACATTGGATGAGTGCTAGTTATCCATTGGAAAATAATAAAGCAGATTGTAAAAGGCTGCCATGCATTAATGCCTTTGGTATTGACATAGTCTAGCTATGAACATGTTCTAAGACATTTTCTGCCTCTGCCACCAACGATCTTGCAACATTTTCCAAAGTGAAACAAACTTTTTGCCGGTTGGAGAGAAGGGGGTCGCGAGACTTGGCCAATGTTTTTTGGGGGGGTTGCCAGACAAAATGTTTAAAAAACCACTACAATAATTAAACCATACAAAGTAATTTACATCAACATTTTTACATTTATTCATTTT